>NC_061843.1:21983972-21986472 GCF_019202785.1 Penaeus chinensis | reverse complement strand
GGGGAGGGGGGGAGGGGGGGCGACGGAGGTGAAAGGGATAATGATAGGGAGATAATGGTGGTAGTGATCATGGTGATGATGATCAGGATGATAATTATTATCATTGTCATTATTATTATTGTTTATCATTAGCATTATTATTATTATCATCATCATCATCATTATAGTAGTGAGGATAATGATAAGGATGACGATAATAATTATTATTACTGTCATTATTATTATTGTTTATCATTATTGTTTACCGTTATCCTTATTATTATTATTATCATCATCATTATTATTTTTGTATTGTTTATCATTATGATTTATTATTATTATTATCATTATTATTATTACACTTATCATTAATATACTTATCCTTACTATTGTTTATCTTTATTATTATTATTATTATCATCATCATCATCATCATCATCATCATCATCATCATCATCATCATCATCATCATTATTATCAAAGAGATGAAAATAAAATACATGAAAATAACAACAATATTAACAGTAATGGTAATAATAACAAAAGATCGAAATAAACACATAAAATCTTGATAATGGCAATGGAAATGAAAATAAAAGATGGTAATAATACTAATAGTAAGAATCAAACTAACGATCATTATGATAATAGTTACGATAACAACAAAGACAACAGCAGTAACACTAATACCAAGACTAATAATAAGACTAATAACAATCCTAGTAACAAGACTAATACCAAGACCAATATAATACCAAAACTAATACCAACACTAATAACAATCCTAGTACTTAGACTAATAACAAGACTAATACCAAGACTAATACCAAGCCTAATACAAAGACTAATACCAAGACTAATACCAAGCCTAGTAACAAGGCCAATAGCACCAGCACCAAACGACGTCTCCCTCAACAAACAGATAGGTGATCCCAAACCTGCAGGTACACATCAGAACACAGGCCCTTGAAATGCACACAATGCGCGGCCCAACAGAATGCATTGCTTTTTTCCTTCATGATAATATCCTTGGGACAACAGTGCGTGTGTTTTAAGAGATATGCTTTCTTAACAGCGGTGAATAAGCCTTTGTTTTGGACCCGAGGAGGAATATAGATTTTTGTGCTTTGAAGTCCAAAAGAGGAGGAGGGGAGTGGGTGGCGGACAGGGAGGGAGGGAGCGACGGATAGGGAGGGAGGGAGGGAGGGAGCGATGGATAGGGAGGGAGGGAAGGAGGAAGAGATTGATAGGGAGGAAGGGAGGGAGGGAAGGGGACAAGGAGGGAGAGATGGGTAGGGAGAGAGGGAGAGAAGAGAGGGGAACGATGTAGGAAGAAGGGAGAGATGGAGAAGGGAACAAGGAGAGACTGATAGGGAGGTAGGGAGAGAAAAGAGGGGGACAAGGAGGAAGGAAAGATAATAAGTAGGGAGAGAAGAGAGGGGAGTGGAGAAAGGGGGGACGAGGAGGGAGGGAAAGGGAGGGAGGGGGGCAAGGAGAAAGATATGGATAGTGAGGGAGGGAGAGAAGAGAGGAGGACATACATATATACATGCACACGAAAGGAAGTGAGGGAAGGGAAGTAAAATTGGTTAGGGGCGAGGAGGGAGGGGGAAAAGGGGGAGTGAGGGATAGGGAGATAGAGATGGAGGAAGGGATAAAGAGATGGAGGGAGAGATGGGGAGGGACGTGGACAAGGAGGTGAGAGAAGGAAGGGGAGTAAAAATGGTGAACAGGAGGGAGGGAGACCCATAGAGATAGAGGTGGGAAGAGAGGGAGGGAGAGGAGGACAAGAAGGAAGAGATCGAGAGGAGAGAAGAGAGGGAGGGGGAGAAAAAGGGAGAGAATAGAGGGAAAGGGAACAGGTAGGGGGACATCCTTCCACCCATTCATTAAAAAAAGGCATAAAAACAAGACAGACAAGTAAACATACACACATACATACACACATACATACATACAAACATACATACGCTCATACACACATGCAAACCAGCATATATGCATTCGTACAAACACCCATGCGCTGCCATCACGCAGATTAATTCCATCTGATACTTCCTCGCCCTTCCATTATGGAGATTGCAACTGTCATGCACTACCGCTCTGCATGGCACTCACGAACGGCGGGATGAGTTAAGTGATGTATAATGATGAATTGTGTGATATATAACAGTATACAGTGTAACTTCGTGATGAACTGCATGACGCCAAAACAAAAAATAAAAGGGGGGGGGGGGAATTCCACGAAAAGCGATATTTATCTGTTATATTTTAGTGCTTTTAGAGGAATTAGATTGAGAATTTGATGATGAGGAGCAGGATAATGATGATAAGGATAATAATGATGATATCTATGATAACAATAATATGATAACGGTAATGATAAGAATAATAATAAAAACATTGATAATAACGAGAAGGAGAAGAAAAAGACTAAGGAGAAGAAGGGAAGGAGGAAGTAGAACATAGAGGAGGAAACGAAAGGCCTCTGACCATATCTAAATGTTTATAAGCGATAAGC
>NC_061843.1:21971472-21973972 GCF_019202785.1 Penaeus chinensis | reverse complement strand
TATATATGTATATGTATATATATATATATATATATATATATATATATATATATATATATATATATATGTATGCATGTATGAACCTATGGAAGCGAGTGTGTGCCTTGTGGGTCCCCTAAAACGCTTCCGCGCCGCTCCTCCGTCACCACACGTCGCCCTCGTCATAGACTCTGCTCTCGCCATCACACCTTTTCACGTGTCTTCATTCACCACACAAATCACGTACGACGTCGCATTCCTCCTTTCTCATTACTATTCATCATAATACCTCATCACACGCGTCACCACAATCCCAGTCACACCACGTCTACCATGCCGTTCGTCATACCCACCCTACCCACACACCATAGCCTTCTTCACCACTCTTCATCACAAAGACCACACTCGTCCCTTACTCATCACGCTCATAATAACACTTGCTCTAACATTCCCAATCCTCTCAAAAACTTTCACTCTTATCACCACACTGGGTACGAATCTCTCCATAACATTCACCACACTCAGCACTCTCGTAACCCTCATCACACTGGCCATCACACACCGAAAGCGCCCAAGATACTCATCACTCTTTTCAGAACGCCTGTCACACTCATCACGCTCTCCCTCACACTCACCACACGTTCCCCAACACGTAAAAACTCATCTCTTTTCATCGCCCTCGTTCCGAATCGCCCACCACACGCATCACTCTAGAAAGAAAAAAAAAACACGCTCAAGGTTCTATCCCTAAAGACTCACCACATTTACCCATTCCAAAAAAAACAGAACTCATCACACTCGTCACCCTGGACCCGATTCCCCCCCCCTCCCCCCCTCTTCCCTAGCGCCGGCGTCGGTCCCTGTCGGGTGCTTGACTCCCCCCCCCAACCCCCCAACCCCCCGCGCACCCCCTCGGGCCATCAGCTGTTTCCTTCGGGTCTTCGTGCTTCTTCCCGACTCCGTCTGTGCTTCCTCTTTCGCAGTTCTCTTGTTTCTTCTTGTTATTGTTCTTCTTCTTCCGTGCCTCCTTTCTTCGTTTCTTCTTCTTCTGCTCCTGCTTCTACTTTTTTCTTGTCTCTTTTATTATTTTTTCTTATTCGTTTTTCTCCCTTTTTTATTATTATTACCATGATCATCTTCTTCCTTTTCACCTTACTTCCTTCCTTCTTTCTTGTTCGTCTTCTTATCATTATTCGTAATTTTCTTTTTTTTAGCTTCTTTTGCTTTATCTCTCTCTCTCTCTCTCCCCCCTCTCTCTCTCTATCTATCTCTCTCTTTCTCTCTCTCTCTCTTTCTCTCTCTCTCTTTCTCTCTCTCTCTCTCTCTCTCTCTCTCTCTCTCTCTCTCTCTCTCTCTCTCTCTCTCTCTCTCTCTCTCTCTCTCTCTCTCTCTGTCTCTCCCTCCCGTCTCTCTCTCTCTCTCTCTCTCTCTCTCTCTCTCTCTCTCTCTCTCTCTCTCTCTCTCTCTCTCTCTCTCTCTCTCTCTCTCTCTCTCTCTGTCTCTCTCGCTCTCTCTGTCTATCTGTCTACCTCCCTTTCTCTCTCTCTCTCTCTCTCTCTCTCTCTCTCTCTCTCTCGCTCGCTCTCTCTGTCTATCTGTCTACCTCCCTTTCTCTCTCTCTCTCTCTCTCTCTCTCTCTCTCTCTCTCTCTCTCTCTCTCTCTCTCTCTCTCTCTCTCTCTCTCTCTGTCTTTCTGTCTACCTCCCTTTCTCTCTCTCTCTCTCTCTCTCTCTCTCTCTCTCTCTCTCTCTCTCTCTCTCTCTCTCTCTCTCTCTCTCTCTCTCTCGCTCGCTCGCTCTCTCTGTCTATCTGTCTACCTCCCTTTCTCTCTCTCTCTCTCTCTCTCTCTCTCTCTCTCTCTCTCTCTCTCTCTCTCTCTCTCTCTCTCTCTCTCTCTCTCTATGTCTATCTGTCTACCTCCCTCTTTCTCTCTCTCTCTCTCTCTCTCTCTCTCTCTCTCTCTCTCTCTTTCTCTCTCTCTCTCTCTCTCTCTCTCTCTCTCTCTCTCTCTCTCTCTCTTTCTCTCTCTCTCTCTCTCTCTCTCTCTCTCTCTCTCTCTCTCTCTCTCTCTTCTCTCTCTCTCTCTCTCTCTCTCTCTCTCTCTCTCTCTCTCTCTCTCTCTCTCTCTTCTCTCTCTCTCTCTCTCTCTCTCTCTCTCTCTCTCTCTCTCTCTCTCTCTCTCTCTCTCTTCCCCATCAGTCATCCTTCACTCACTGAGCACCTGTCTGCCTCCGCCCTTGTTTTCACCGCTACACCTGAGCGGAGCGGCAGGTGTAGCGGTGTGAGCGGGCGGCGCTGGAGGGGCTTGGTGGCGTAGCGGTAGCGGGCGGTGCCGGAGGAGGTGGATGGCGGCGCGGTAGCGGGCGGGGAAGTAGGTGTAGCTGCTGCAGGGCGTAGCGGGAGAGATGCGGGCGGGGTCGAGGGCTGGAGGAAGGTCGGGTGCCAAGGCGAGTGCGTGGATGCGGGCGTGGCGGTGGTGTTCGAGGAGCTGGAGGGCGTGGCGGTTTCTAGGTACTGCAGG
>NC_061843.1:21963972-21966472 GCF_019202785.1 Penaeus chinensis | reverse complement strand
AGAGGGCTTTAGCAGGGCATGGGGGGAGGGGGGGAGTGGCGAGGAAAAAAGGGAGAGGCAAAGATTAGAGAGATGGAGGGAGAGAGGAATGAATGAGAGACGAAAGGAGGAGAGACGGAGAGAGAGAGAGAGAGAGAGGGGAAAGGAAGAAATAAGAAAGATAAAGGAGAGAAAGAGAGAAGGATCACAAAGATTGACGCAAAGGAGGAGGAAGAGAGATAAGACACGAACAGGAAGAAGAAGAGGGAGAAGGGAGGAAAGGAGGGCAAGAAAGCAAAAGCAACATTCCTTTGAATCAGGAAAATATAGAATAATGCGAGGAGTAAGAAGAGAAACGATCAAAAGAGAAAATGATGATGATGACGAAGAAGGAGAAGAAGAAGAAGAAATATAAGAAGAAGAAAAAGTTGATGGTGATGATGAAGAAGAGAAGAAGAAAAAGATGATGGTGATAGTGATGACGAAGAGAAGAAGAAGAAATATAAGAAGAAAAAGATGATGATGATGACGAAGAAGGAGAAGAAGAAGAAGAAAAAAGATGAAGACGAAGCAGGAAAAAAATACGAAGAAGAAAGAGGAGAGAAGGCAATAAAAGTCGTGGGAGGTGGTGGTGGTGGGGGGGGGGCAAGGGCCCCAAAGGCGCGTGCGGGAGAGCCAGATTTCCTTCCCTTCCTCGGGATCCTGCGACTCTTAAGGATTTCCGGTCCTGCGGGCGCGCTCTTCCTCTTGGCCGCGTCTCCTGGCTGCGTAGGATGCGAGGAGGGGGGGAGGGGGGGGGGGGGGGAGAGGGGAGAGGGGAGATGAAGGGTATGTTTTATGTGATGTTATTGGATGATTGATTCCTTTTTGTCTGCGTAGGATGTAGGATTGAAGGGGATAGGCTTGGAGTGCAGGACTTTTTGTGCCGTTCTGTCGGAGGAAGGCTTCCGTTTGGCCTGCGTAGGATGCCATAGGATGCGCGAGGATGAAGGATGGAGGTTTTCTCTCTCTCAGCCGCCGTAGGATGCATTCAACAGGATGAGGAAATGAGATTTTTGTGGGATTTAAGGGATTTTATTAGGGTGTAGGATCTTTTATATGATCCTAAGGTGCAGGATCTCTGTTTCTTGCGTGTAAGATGCGGGGGGGGGGGGGGGGTGTTAGGATGAAGGATTTAGGATTCAAGAGGATGTAGGATCTCTTGTGATTGTTATTATTATTATTATTATTATTTCATTCAGGAGAATGTGCTAAGGTGTAGATGAAGGATTCAGCTATGTCCTTCTGTGATGGATGTAGGAGGCTGTGCTAAGAGGAGGGATCTATTAGGATGTAGGATAAAACGCCGTCGGAGGATTTATCTCCTTTGGTGAGCGTTGAGTCCAAGGATGAAGGAATTCGGTGTTTATGGGCTTGCTAGGATGTAGGATCTTTTTATGTAATGCAAGGATGGAGGATTTCGTACTGCGTAGGATGCAGGAGGGTTCAAGAAGAAGGGATAGGAGGAGGAACAGTTTTTTTTTCTTTAAGTAGGATTCCAGAGAATGCTCTAGGATGTAGGATCTTCTGTACACTCCTGTGGTGGAGCATTTCTTTCTCTTGTCCTGCGTAGGATGCGGGGATTTTTCAAGGGGATGAGTTCGGATGAAGGAACCCGGCCTTTTGGAGTTCAGGAGGACGTCCTGGCGTAGGATTTCCGCCGCGGTGTGAGGGCGGAGGATTTCTCTCCTGTGGCGGTCGGAGGCCCAAGAGGAGGATCTTCAGGAAGGATTCCGTTGTCTGTGGGACTCGAGGAGGCTGCAGCGTCGGGTTGCCTTGATGATGCTCGGGGCAAGGTCTGTCTTTGGGTCGCTGTAGGATTGGTTTATATATATATATATATATATATATATATATATATATATATGTGTGTGTGTGTGTGTGTGTGTGTGTGTGTGTGTGTGTGTATGTATGTATATATATATATATGTATATAGATTTATGTGTATATATATATATATATATATATATATATATATACATATATATGTATGTATGTATATATATGTGTGTATTTTGTGTGTGCGTATTTGTGTGTATCTTATGTATGTGTGTGTGTGTGTGTGTGTGTGTGTATGTGTGTCTCCACTTAATACACCCAACACACACGCAACGCCACTGTATCTGCCATAGTTATAATGCACGCCCTGCATAGCGCCTACTCACTACAGATCACGAACACTATATCACCATCACAGAAAGCGAAATGATAGTGCGATACTGACACTCACTGCATCATCACCACCAAATGCAAAATAACTTTTCATTTCGGCCTAATGACAGGTTTTAATTACTGCGCCCGAAGACTTAATGACATCGTAATAATGCTCACTTCATCATCATTTCCAAAACTCGTTCGTCACTGTAGTTCTCACGAAGGAAATTCGTGTTTTCACTTTCCGGTCTTTATTATTATTATTAGCATTATTGTTGTTGTTGTTATTATTATCTTTAGTATTGTTATTCTTGTTTTTGTTGTTAT
>NC_061843.1:21928972-21951472 GCF_019202785.1 Penaeus chinensis | reverse complement strand
TCCCCTCCCCCCCCCCCCACGAGAAGGACACCCTAAATTCCGGAAGAAGAAGACAGCAACACCAATAAACAAACAAATAAATAAATAAATAAAATAAAATTGTTAAAAAAATGATTTTTCCACTGTTCGCGACGAAGGAAACGGGTCTCAGTTAGCTACGAGAGAAGGCAAGGGCTCTCCGAATTCCACCGGCTTTCGGGGGAAGACAACAGCTCTCAAGGCCTCTTCAGGGCCGAGGGCGCGGCGGGAGAAGGAGGAGGAGGGGGGGGTGGAGGGCGAAAGAGCGGACGAGGAGGGAGGGAGAGAGAGAGAGGGAGGGAGGGAGAGAGAGGGAGGGAGGGAGGGAGAGAAAGAGAGGGAGGGAGAGAAAGAGAGGGAGGGAGAGAAAGAGAGGGTGGGAGAGAGAGAGAGCGAGAGAGAGAAAGAGAGGGAGGGAGAGAGAGAGAGCGAGAGAGAGAAAGAGAAGGAGGGAGAGAAAGAGAAGGAGGGAGAGAAAGAGAGGGAGCGAGAGAAAGAGAGGGAGGGAGAGAAAGAGAAGGTGGGAGAGAAAGAGAGATGGGGCAAGAGATGGGAGAGAAAGAGAGGAAGCAAAGAGGGGGGGAAGGGAATGGAGTGAGGGTGGAATAGAGAGAGAGGTTGAGGGAGGGTGGAAAAGAGGGAGATGAAAGTAGAAAAGAAGGAGAGAGAAATAGAGAGGAATGAAGAGAGAAAAGCAAATACACAGAGACGGAATAAGAAAGAAAGAGAAGTCGAGAAACGGAGAGAATACGTGTTTAACTTTTTTTTCAAGGGCGTGTGACTAAGTATCTATGTACGCCTTCTATGTGCACGTCCGCACGTGTGTACGTGCGGACTACAAAAGTGAAGGGTAAGAGGAGAGACGAGGGAAGGGGAGTGAAAAGAGAATCAGAGAGAGAGAGAGAGAGATGAGAATCGGAGAGAGAGAGAGACAGAGAGAGCGAGAGCAGCCCTCAGAGGAAGGGCGCGCGGCCCTCGAGTCAACAGCGCTCGGAGTTACGCTGTTCTGTAAATTTTTAATTAGCGCAGAACCCCGGGAGATGCCGGTTTCCGCGGGGGGAAAGGGGGGTTACTTGCTTTCTCTCTCTCCCCCCCCGAGCTCCTCTCTCCCCTCCTCATCTCTCCATCTCTCTTCTCTCTCCCCCTTTTCCTCCCCCCCCCCCCCCTCCCCCCCTCCCCCCCTCCCCCCCTCATCTCCCCTCTTCTCCCTTTTCTCCCCTCCTCTCCCCCCTACCGCTCATCTCTCTCCTCCGTCTCCCTAAACCCCAACCTCCTCCCTCACCTCCCTCCCATCCCTCTTCCTCCCACCACCCCTCGCAACTACGCCCCCTTCTCTCTGCTCTCCCCCCTCTCCCCGTCTCCCCATAAATCCCCCTTCACTTCAACTCCCCTCTTCCACCCTCTCTCCCTCCCACCTCCTCCCCCTTTCCTCACCTCCATCCCCACCCCCGTCACACTCAAACCCCTCTCTCGCCCTCACCCTCACCGCTCCCCTCCCGCGTTCTCCCCCAATCCTTCCTCCTCCTCCCAACTCCCCTCCGCTCCTCTCCCACCTCCTCCCTCATTCCTCTCCGGCTCTATCCCCCTCAATCTGGGGCTCCTCGGCACCTCTCCTCCCCTCCCTCCTCCTCCCTCCCTTTCCCCCCCCTCATTTCTCTCCTCCTCTCTCGCCCGTCTCTGTCCCCAAACTTCCCCAAAACGCGTAAGCCCCCCCTGTCGCTCCTCTCTTCCCTCGACCCTCCCCTCTGCTCTCCTTCCCCCTCCCCTCTCCCAAGCTCTTCTTCTCCCCCTTTTCGCCTCGCTCCTCTCGTCTCATCGCGCTTTTCGTCTCCGTCTCGTGCGCCCCCTCGGGCTTTTGTCCTCTTTTATCTATCTATCTTTTCTATCTATCTATAGCAAGCTATCATTTCTGTCTATCTCTCGCTGACCCCACCCTCCCCCCCCCCCCCCCTCTCTTCTCCTCATCTACTATCTATCTTATTTTAATCTACCCCCTATCCCCCTCCCCCCTCCTCCCCCTATCTATCTAGCTACTATCTATAAAATATAATATCTGTCTATCCCCTCTCCTAAAATCACTCTACCCTCACTCACTATCGGTCTCTCTCTCTCTCTCTCGTCTCTCTCTCTCTCCTCCCCTCTCCGCTCTCTCTCTCTCAGACAGACAGACGGGCACACAGACTGATAGACAGACAGAGACAGACAAACAAGCAGATACACAGGCAGACAGAGAAACGGAGAGAGAGATAGAGACAGCGATAGAAAGAGAGGCAATGATGATCCAGCTTCCCCTACCCCCTACCCCCTCCCTCCCCCCTCCCCCCCCTCCCCCCCCCTCCCCCACTCCCCATCGTCCGAGGTCGCGGTCGTATCGCGAGCGGGAAAGAGAGGGAGGAAAGTGCTGTGTGTATTAAAGGTGAGAGGAAGACGGGACGAGAGAGGGAAGAGGGATAAAAAGGAGGGGGAGAAGAGAGAGAGAAGAAGAGAGAAGGGGATGGGGAAGGGAAGAGGGAGAGAGGAGAGAGAAGGGAGGGGGGAGAGCAAGAGAGAGAAGAGAAGAGAGAGAGAGGAGGAGGAGGGGGGGAGAGGAGGGAAGAGAGAGCAAGAGAGAGAAAGGGGGAAGTGGGGGGGAGGGGGGAGAGGAGGAGAGAAAGGAGAAGAGAGAGAGAGAAGGGGAGGGGGGGAGAGGGGAGAGGAGAGGAAGAGAGAGAGAGAGAGAGAGGAGAGATGGGAGGGGTGGGGGAGAAGAGGAGACGAGGAGAGAGAGAGAGGAGAGAAAGAAGAGAGAGAGAAGAGAGGGTATGCAGTGGGGACGGGAAGAGAGGAAGAGATAGAGAGAGGAGAGAGAGGACGGGGTGGTAAAAGGAGAGAGATTGGCAAAAGACAGTATAGAGAAGAGAGAGACAGACAAAAGAGAAATAAAGAGAAATCCCCCCCCCCCCCTTTCCAAGATACGAGAACGAAGGGAGAAACACAAAGAGCAAGGCATTGAAGTCGATAAGGCGGCCGCCACTAAAAGAGCAATCGACTTCATATCAGTCGGAATGAAAGACCGTCCACCGAGTGAACCGGGAGATGTCGCCTCTCGGGATTTCCTCTTCATCCCTCTCTCTCTCTTCTTTCTTTCTTTCTTTCTCTGCTCTCTGCTATTTCGCCTCTCTCTCTCTCTCTCTCTCTCATCTCTCTTCTCTCTATCTCGTCTCATCATTAGAACGCTCTCCTCCATCACTCTGTCTCTCTCTCCCTCTCTCTCTCTCTCGTCCTCTCTCTCTTCTCAATTCGTCCTCTCTCTCTTCGTCGCTTTTACCTCTCAAAACTCTTTTTCTCTCTCCTCTCTCCAATCTTTTTTCTCTCTCCTCTCTCTCATCATCCCTCTCCTCTCCTCGGACTCTCCGCTCGCCTCTCTCATTCCACTCCTATCAGTCCCTCATCTCTCTCATCCCCTCAGCGCTCTCTCACCTCTCATCCAAGCTATCTCCTCATCACCTCTCGCATCCGCCCTCCGTTCTCCTCTCTCGTCCCTCTCACTCTCATCTTCTCTCCTCTCGCCTCAATCCCAACCCTCTCTCTATCGCCTCATCTCTCTCTCTCCTCGCCTCTCTCTCGCTCACGCCCTCCCTCTCTCGCGCTCCCTCTCTCTCCCGTTCTCTCGTCCTCCCCCAGCCTCTCTCTCTCCCTCTCTCTCATCCTCGCCTCACAGGCTCTCTGCCTTTTCATCTCATCCTCCCATCCTCTCTCTCCTCTTCACTCTCTCCGTCCATACATAACTTACCAAAATGATAAAAGGAAAGAATTTTTTTAAAAAATTTTAAAAAACTGTATTCAATCAACAACATCATAAACGTTGTACATAATACTGAAGCAAGCACACAGAAGCAAATAACCAAACACCCACTCAAGCAAAAGAAAACACCAAAAAGGTATAAATGGCAGGAGACGAAAATATAAAAAACGGAACTATCGAAGCATCAGACGTAATAAAGAAGGGACTAATCGACAGAATGCGAAGTTATAATCCCTAATCTCCCCCCACCCTCACCGCTCCTGAGAAAGAGAGGGAAAAGAAAACGGGATCCTTCTGAGCTGATCCGAATGGACATCTAGAGAAGTGACGAAGGATGGTAGGGGGGGGGGGGGGGGGGGGGGGGGGGGGGGGGGGGGGGGGGGGGGGAGTACGGAGGAGGCAGGAACACAGAGGGGGGGGGGGGGGAGGGGGGTGCACTGAGCCCGGGAGGGAGGCAGGAACAGGAGGGGCAAAAGGAAGGAACAGGGAAAGAAAGGGTACAGAGCAGGGTTCGGAGATGAATGGACGAAAGGGGAAGGAGGGGGGGGGGGGGGGGGGGGGGGGGGGGGGGGTGGGGGGGGGGGGGGGGTGGGGGGGGGGGGGGGTGGGGGGGGGGGGGGGGGGGGGGGGGGGGGGGGAGGGCAGCGTGCGAAGATGAGGTGGCCCGCGCTTTGGGCGTCGCGGCCGCTGGCCGCCCTCCCCTTCCCCGTGTCGTCATTCCCGCCGGGCCCGTGGCGGCCGGCTGGGCTGGCCCCATGCTTGTCGTCCGCGGTCTAATCACGGGCGCGGCTAGCTGTTCCGCGGGGTGCGCCCCGGGCCCCCTCCCCTCCTGGCTGCTTCCCGCGCCGCTTTTTCCGTCGCGGCGCTGACGCTTGTCTCTTTCCCCCTTTCTGCGGGTGGTCCGCTCCGCTTGTCAACCTGGTCCGCTAGGGTAGCGCGCGATGGGCACGGCCGGGGTAGTAGGGTGCCACTGGCGCGGCCTCGCTCGCGCGGGTGTATCCACGGGAGCGCGGGGATGGGCCCGGGGGGCTTGTTCCAGCCCCCGGCGGTGGTGGGGGGCCAGGTTGGTGTGGGCTCAGCGAGCGCGCCCGCGGCCTCTCTTCCGGCTCGGGGGCGGCCTGTCCTTTCCCTCCTTTTTTTCGCTTGTGCTTCTTCCTCCCCCCTCCTCCCCTTTCTCTTCTCCCGCTTCCGCTTGCTCCTCATGTGCCCTTTGCCTCCTGTTCCTTCCCCCTGCTGCTCGCCCTGTCCCTTGTTCCCCCCGTGCTGGTTGTCGCTTACTCTCCACTACCCCCTCACACCCCTACTGTTCGCGTCGTTGCCGGTCTTGTTCCTCTTGTTTGATCTTGTTTTGGTCCCACTGAGTTTCCAACCCCTGCCTACCCTACTCCCCTCAGTCCCCGGTTCGTCCGGTTGGCGTCGTTTTTGGGGGGGGGGGCGGTTTTGACTCCTCCCACCCCATCCACCAGGCGGGTTCCACTCGGCCCCCCCCTCCCTTGGACGTGTCTCTTTTTATTTTTTGGTTGGTTTTTTCTTTTTCCGTTGCTCGTTTCTTTGCGGTGACTTCTTCAATCCCCCACCCTCCCTCCCATCGGCAGCTGGATTCGACCCGATGGCTTGGGCCGGGATGGGCCTGCTCCTTGGCCGTTGCTCGTGGGCGCCAGGGTCTTCCAGGCTGTTGGGGCCCGGGCTGGCGGACCGTTCGTGGGGGGGCCGGGTCCCTGGCTTGGGCCGTGGTTGGTGGGATGCCGCGCTTCCTGGGGACCGGCTGTGGACGGTTCGGCACGGGCAGGGCGGGGGGGGGCTCTCGGCTCCGCCCCTGCGGGTTATCGGCGTAGTACCCTCATGCCGGTATGCGGGCGAGGTTCCTGGTGCTTCCCCCACAGATCGGGGCCCCCGGCCCTGCCCGGGTACCCCCGGGAACGGGCGGGTAGGGGGGGGGGTGGGGGGGGGGGGGGGGGGGGGGGGGGGGTGGGGGGGGGTGTGGAGAGGGTCCCTCCTCCGGGACCTACGACGGAGGTGCGAGGGAAGCGCCGGGGACGGCGGACCACCGGAAGTCTGTAGTGGGGTTCCCCCACGGGGTGGCTGGGGGGGCCATTCTATCGTCGCCCCCGCGCGCCGTGCAAACTGTCGTATCTCTAGAGGCGTCTATTTTTTGTCTATCTGTCTATCCTTCTGTCTGTCTGTCTGTCTGCCTCTTTGTCTATCTACCCATATCTCTCTTTCTCTTTTTCTCCCTATCTCTGATTATTTTTATTTATCATGTTTATCATTGTAGTAGTAGCGAAATTAAATAATAATCATTATTAATATTATTATTGTTATTGTAACTATTATTATTATCATTATTATTATATTATTATCTTCATTACTATTATCTCTCTCTCTCTCTATCTATCTATCTATCTATCTATCTATCTATCTATCTATCTATCTCTCTCTCCCTCCCTCCAAGGCAAGATTTATAGCTTAATAATACTTATTCTTGTATTATTAATATCTATATTCATTTACATCGATTTATAGATTTTTTTTTCTCACACACCATTGGCGGTATCTTTTGAAATACTTGATAGTGTGTAATTTTTGTAGCGTTAGATATGTGAAAGTCAATTCGCGTATTACGATGATCTACATTTACGTAAACTAATCTATTTACGTCTTTCCTAATACTGAATGCATTTTCTTTCCTAATATTGTAAGCCTTTTCTCCCTTATTACCACATACATGTTCTTGCCTAATACTAAAAGTACTTTCTTCCCTAATAAGAAATGCATTTCCTTCCCTAATAATAAAAGCATTTTCTTCCCTAAAACTGCATACAGTTCATCCCCATATACTTCCCATCCCTAATATTAAATCTATTTTCCTCCTTTTTCCTCCAGGGCGAGATCTGTGGGTGCTGGTGGTGTCCGCATCGCCGTACGAGCACATCGTGGGCCAACCCAATGTCAAGTACGTAGCCAATATGCACGGAAACGAAGCGGTTGGCCGAGAAATGCTCCTGCACTTGGTAGAGGTGAGACAATATATTTGTTTATTTATTTATCTATTTATTTATTCACTACTGCAGTCATTTGTTTGTATTATTTGTCGTTTAATATTTCTTGTTTTTTTGTTTTTTTATATAGATCTTTTTGCGTGCGTGAAGTGTTATGTCTTCTTTTATTAACCTTTTAAGTCCATTTTAGATGATTAGTTGATTCTGTTTGATATATTTTTTTTTTCTCTTGTATTTTCTGTTAATTTATTTAACTAATTATTAATATTGTTGACTGTTCATTGACTACAAATTAATTTTCCTGAATATTTATCGACCATCAATTTATTTTACCGAAAATCTATATAAATTGTTCACGGACTTTACTGCCTAATTAATGACTTTATGAATTAATTAACTGAATATTTATCAATTATCAATTTACTTAACCGAATCTCTATAGCCTGTTTACGAAATTTATTTCCCAATTAATGACTTTGCTGCCCTATTAATGACTTCATTCCCTTGTTAAGGACTTTGCTACTTAATTAATACTTTGCTGCCCAGTTAATGACTTTATTCCCTAATTAATAACTTTACTGCCCAATTAATTATTCTACTTCCAAATCGATAACTTTACTGTCTAATGAATGACTTTACATCCTTATTAATGATTTACTGCCTAATGAATGACTTTACTCCCTAACTAATGACCCTGCTGCCCAATTAACGACTCCACTGACTAACGACTCACCCCCCCGCCCTTCTCCCTCCCCCGCAGTACCTGGCGAAGAGCTACCACACGGACGAGTACGTGCGGTGGCTGCTGGACAACACCCGCATCCACATCCTGCCCTCGATGAATCCGGATGGCTTCGAGGTGGCGAGGGAAGGCACGTGCCAGGGGGGGCAGGGAAGGTGAGTGAGAGGGGCAGGGACGGGGAGGGACGGGGATAGGGAGAGAGAGGGGGAGAGGGAGAGAGAGAGAGAGAGGGAAGAGAGAGGGGAGAGAGAGAGAGATTGAGAGAGAGCAAGAGAGAGAGAGAGAGAAACATATAAAGAGAGAGAGAGAGAGAGAGAGAGAGAGAGAGAGCAAGAGAGAGAGAGAGAGAGAGAGAGAGATAGAGAGCGAGAGAGAGAGAGAGAGAGAGATAAAGAGAGAGAGAGAGAGAGAGAGAGAGAGAGAGAGAGAGAGAGAGAGAGAAAGATATAAAGAGAGAGAAAGATAGAAAGATATAAAGAGAGAGCGAGAGAGAGAGAGAGAGAGAGGGAAGAGGGGGGGGGGGGTGAGAGAGACAGAGAGAATGAGAGATAAAGAGAGAGAGAGAGAGAGACGTCCATAACGTAAGTTAGGGTATACTTTGAAGCGCTATTGATACTTTTCCGATAGGGAGATGGTACTGATATAGCATCGTAAAAACACAACAGTAGTTTCTGTTTAGTTGTTCGTTTATTCACGAACCTTTCGGTCACAGACGCAAACTTCTGCCCAGGTTAACGTCTATATGTACGTGGAGTGCCTGGTTCGTCCTCAATGCCCAGTCCACATAACCCAATACGAAGGTGCCTAGCTCGTACTAAGAGCGAAATGCCAAATACACAGTTTCTTTCTCTGTTCCATAACCACGTACCGAGGACCCAGTACCCAGTACCAAGAAGCCCCCCCCCCCCCTTACCAATTACCCAAGCAACAAGCCCACCAAGTGCCCAATACCCATAATTCCATACCCGACGCGAGCCCCCCACATCCCCAAGTACCCACTCACCCCCGCCCCCGCCCTCTCCCGCAGGTACAACTCCCGCGGCTTCGACCTGAACCGCAACTTCCCCGACTACTTCAAGCAGAACAACAAGCGGTCGCAGCCGGAGGCCGAGGCCGTGAAGCAGTGGGTGTCCAAGATCCAGTTCGTGCTGTCGGCCAACCTGCACGGCGGCGCCCTCGTGGCCTCCTACCCCTTCGACAACTCGCCCAACACCAGTGAGTCGAGGCCGCGCTTCACGTACCCATTCTTCTTCTTTTTTTTCTTTTTTTTCTCTCTTTTTTTTTTTTTCTTCTTCTTCTTCTGTTTGATTGTTTTGTCATTTTTTGTTTTCGTTTTGTTTTGTTGGTTTGTTTTTCTCTTTTTAGTTTGTTTTATTTTTTGTTTGTTTTGTTCTTGTTTTCTATTCGATAATTCGCCCAACATGAGGGATATTTTGGGGGCGTTGTTTTGTTTGTTTGTTTTTTGTTATTAATTTACTCATATTTGACATAGTTATTCCTTATTCTTTAATTTTTTTTTATTTATTTTTTTTATTTCAGTTATGTTATGGGTTTATTCACTTTCTTTATTTATCCATTAGATCATTATTCTTGGGGATTTTTTCTTTTCTCTTTTTTCGTTTTAGTCTTTTCTTTCGTTTTAATATCGTAAGGATATTACAATTATATTTTTGGTAAAATTCCAAGATTATGTACATTCTCAGGAGTAAGTCTTGTTTTGTGCTAAAGATTTTTTAATATAGTTTTTTTTTTTCTTTTTTCTTGAATATAGTTAAGGGAGGTTTAGATACTAATCCATTTGTTGTGATTTAAGATATATTCACATACTGTTTTGTTAATGTTTTTTCAGTCTGTATATTTCTCAATTTTGAGATGGCTGAGGCTGTTCTTTACTGAAGAGTCTTTTTTCCTGTTCTTATTACTAAGATCATTAGGCACCAAATATTGGTGGTATTATCTGGTATAGGATTGTTTTGCTGTAGTTTTTTTTTTTTTTTTTGAGAAGAAGTTCCTTTCATAGTTGACATTATGAAGATATATGAGGGTAATTGATACAGGGTAGTTATATCGCTATAGCTGAATTATAAGTCTTTATTAATAATGGATGTAAATTTATTTCTATATTTTAAGTGATTTCTTTTGTAGTGTTCACATTTCTGAAGCAGAAAAGAATTCTCTTATCATTCAGTCTCTCAACACCTGCAAGATTGTGCAAGATTTGCCCAACTAAATAATCCTTCCATAGTGTTCCTCTCACTTCTGCTGAATCAGGAGTCAGCCTTTTAACACACAGTTTCAGTGCCATT
Organism: Penaeus chinensis; assembly: GCF_019202785.1. Classification (NCBI taxonomy): domain Eukaryota; kingdom Metazoa; phylum Arthropoda; class Malacostraca; order Decapoda; family Penaeidae; genus Penaeus; species Penaeus chinensis. Next base: position 21,941,623 of record NC_061843.1, on the reverse strand, counting down.
TTTCTTAAAAGATTATACCTCTTATTGTACATTTATCCTCTAAAATATTCAGGAGTCGTTGCTATGCACTTCATAGCAGATAGCAAGGGAGAGGACTGTAGCATCATTGTGATTTCTTGTGTGGAGGAGAAGACAGTAGTTTGTGTGAGGGTTCTGCTGTGTAACCATGTTCTGGACAGACAGCCTGTAACACTACTAACATGATTCTTTGTCCTGTACTGCCCGTAGTCAAGAACTGCGACTTGAAGCCATTGTGTGCAGGTATTTTATCCCATGTGTAAGATGACTCTGCATCACCAAGTTATCATATATATACATACATATATATATATATATTCCGTAGGCCCAAATCAAGCCTGTAGCACTGAGGGTTGAATTCCCTAAGCAACAGATTTATATTTATTTCAACTTTTGATCTGAATTATTTATATATATTTTTTTTTTTTTTTTTTGTAAATAATGTGTATGTCAATAAAAATAACAATTCTATTTTGGGCACACTCCCTTTTGTTATTTATATATTTATTTATTATTATTATTATCATCATTGTTATTATTATTTTGGTTTGAACCAAGTGGTTTATAGTTCCTGCATGTATTTCGTAGACTGACAGGCTGCAATAAGGAAAAGATCCATTAGGACTCCATAAAAAAAAAAAATAACACTCACATTTCGAGTCACAAGCTGGATTATTATACATTATTTTCCCTTCCGTGCGATGGAAAAAAAGAAAGAAAAAAAAACGGAAAATATTACATCATGAAAAGACTTTTTTAGAAAAAGAAATATGAGAGTATGCGAAGGCGGGAAGACAGACTCGATTTTCTCTTCATATTTCTTTTCTCGATTTTTCAACGGAAGAGGGAGGATTAAGACGGAAAGAAGAAGAAAGAAATAATAGATAAAAAAAAAAGAAGATAATTGAAATGAAAGATTACATCCTTGCGTTTTATTTTCATTTTTTATTAACAAACAGTTTCTCCTTTATCTATTTATCAATCTGTTTATTCATTTGTCTTCTAATCAGCGATAGCCAGTAATGTTAATACTTGGCCAGAAACAAGAAAGGGACGAAAAGGAGAGAGAGAGAGAGAGAGAGAGAGAGAGAGAGAGAGAGAGAGAGAGAGAGAGAGAGAGAGAGAGAGAGAGAGAGAGAGAGAGAGAACATGAAAGGTTAATGCTATTATTGTTATTATTATCATTATCATTATTATTATTTCATTGTCATAGTTATTATCATTATTGCTATTATTATTAGTATTACTATTATTGTTATTATTAGAATTATTATTATCATTATCATCATCATCATTGTCGTTATTATTGCATATATATAGTCATATATACCCATAAAACTGTAATAATGACAATGATAATGGTGCTAATTATACCAATAGTGATAATGATATTTATGATAATAATAATAAAAATAATGATAATGTTAATGATGATAATCATAATAATGATAATGATAAAGATAAAAATGATACTGATAATGGATGTCGATTGCCTTTATGACAGTTAAAAAATATAATTATGGTATTCATAATCAGCGAGAGACGTATAAATAGTTTTATATCATCTGGTTTAAAATCGAGAGAGGAAAGGCGGCATTTTTAACCTTAGTCAAATGTCTACCAAGTCTATTGCGATCGTCTGTAAAAAAAAAAAAAAAAATAATATAAAAAAATGTAAAATATATGCAAAGAAAATTAAGTATATAGTTACAAGTTCAAGAGTAAACAAAAGCGCGTTAGGATTTTCTAAAACAGAATTTAAAAATAAATGAGCGAATGTCGTAGCAATATACATTGTGAATAATGTGTCGACTGGAAATTTTAGTGGACCGAATTATGCCAAAAACGATTTTGATAGTCTAACGAATGGAACTAAAAGAAAAGAAAAAGGAGAAAGAGGGAGAGAGGGAGAGAGAGAGAGAGAGAGAAAGAGAGCGACTGGCCATCTTATACTGTTTTAGCATAAGTCTTAATTACGAGAAAAATAGATCATACTAAATTTGAAAGAGATCATGTTGAGAGAAAAGTTCCTGAATAACGATAAGCAAACACGACTACAAGCTTAATACAAAAAGGGAAAACTAAACCAGGATGATACTATGATGAGAAACCAGAGAGCGACTGTGGGGAAATAGCTGTTTTCTATTAAAGAAGAAAAAGAAAACGAGAAAGAGAAAAAGAGAGTGTAATTTGAAACCCTGTTGAGGAAGAGAGGTTATACACGAGAAAGAAAAAAAAAGCGAAAAAGAAAGCAGTTGCAATTTTCTGTTTAAAAAAGAGGGGGAGAGAGAGAAAAAAAAAGAGTCTTAAGATCTATTTTGAAACTCTGTTGAGAAAGCGAGGAAATATACAGAAAAAAGCAATAAGATAAATATTAGTAATACTTTCTGTTAGAAATACGAGAGAGAGAGAGAGAGATAGAGTTTTGAGATCTTTTTGAGAAAGCGAAGACAGTAATAGAGTTATTAGCAGTAATACTCATTTTCATATTAAAAACGAAAAGAAAAGAAAACCAATCGAGAAAGAGAGAGAATGTTGAGAGCCTTTTGAAGCCCTTGTTAAGAGTCCATCCAGTGAGTCTTTGGCCCCCACGTTCCAGCTCACGATTGGCTGCTTCTTCTCCGATTGCTAAAGTCGACCAATGGCGAAGCAGATAGAGAGGAGGTTGATTTTCGAAGCGGTGAGTGCGCGGGCTCGTCCTCCAGGCTGAGGAGGAGGACGAGGAGGAGGCCTCGTGCTGGTGGTGGTGGTGGTGGTGGCCTCTAGATAGTTTCTTTCCGTTTTGTTCCTTTGGTTTCCTTTTGGCTTGCGTTTTTTTTATTTTTCTTCTTCTTTTTGCTTGATGAGGGACACGTAGAATTTTGTTGTTGTTATTTTCTTCATAAAAGTACATGTCCAAAGTTTTATATCTAAAAGAAAAAAAAAATACAAATCCTAATAATCAAACTCACTTTCAAAGCTTAAAAAACAGAGAGAGAAAAGAAATCCCCCTTCATGTTTCTTTGCCGATGCCCCCTTCCCGACCGCCCCCTCCCAGCAGCCTTGGCTCGGAGCGGCGCCCCTTTTCAAAGCTGTCGTTTTAGCGTGTGGATTCTGCGGCCGCTGCGTGCGCTTTCGTGTCCCGCTGTTAGAGTGCTTGAGAGTTAGTCAAGTGTTGTGTTTTATGAACGTAACGTAGATTATATGATTTATTTATTTGTTTACTTGAGTCGTTGTTCTACAGTCACCGTCGACTTCGATGGATGAGGTCGTGTGTCTTTTTTTTATTTTTAGGTTTAACAAGATTGTTTAAACTCGCGTGTGATAAGACTCGTAATGAAAATCTGTGACTAAATATGAAATAAAACCCCAAACTAATTAAAAAGGGAAAGAACGACGTTAGGTCATATCCTTAAAGCAAGACGTCGCTCTAAGAATGACTTAAATATATGACACTGAAATAAAACAAAATGATATACATAAAAAGCAAAGAAATAAATCCGTGACACTTGGAGTATCTAAAAGAGTTGCATGAATACCTGGAGTACAGTGCAATTTACATTTACAAGTGTAAACCGCAAGTGTTCTTTTACGCCTGTGTGTTTTGGTATTCACATAGTCAACTTCTGTCCAGCTCAATGTATCTCTGTTATTGGAGTCTGTCTACTCGTATACACACATATCTATCGAGGGATTCATAAACACATTCAAACACACTTGTTTTAGTTCCTGGGTACGATTGTCCATGCCTGTGTAAGTAGCTACGTGTGTATACATTGGCGTGTTCGGGCAGAGGTATCATTTCACTTTTCTTTTCTTTTTTTTTGTATTTACCACAACAAGCTGGTAAATATTGGATAATCCACAGATAATGCAAATAACGGTATATCTTTACGAATGTATACCTTTGCCTAAATACACGCGTGTATGTATATACTATTAAATATATATATAGTGAAGACAGTATAACGTGTGTATACTTGTATCCAGCTATACGAGTGTATGCTTGTGTGCCCAATTATGTAGTCTGTTTTCATTTCTGAAACCCGTGTATACCCAGTATGTGTAGTTGCGTGTGCCCAGCTCTGCGTGTGCCAAAGTGTGCTCTGTAGGACGCATGGTTTGTGGCGTTGCACTTGTGTGGTAGTTCCTGTGGCTTCGTTTGTGCCGTTGTTTGCTTTCGTTGTGCGTTGTGTGATGTTGTTTGTGACCGCTTTGAGTTCCGTAATTCTTTCCTTTTGTAAATTGGATTCGTTGTTTTTGTTGGTGTTTTTTGAGAGCTTGCACGTCGTTTAGACCATGATATACTGTACATTGCTGATCTCGGATTTCTGATTCCCCTAAATTAGTGTTATCTTAATGTTGATCAAATATATTAAAATGTGTGAAAACTGCATATATATTGAAGTTGAATTAATGATCGTTCTTCTTATTCTATCCACAACATTTTCACAACACTCAGCAACTTCTTGTAAATGCGTACATATAACAATATCCTTGACTTCCATCATCATTTTATGAACACAGACATAATGCCATTAATCATTTTCTCTTAATTTTCCCACATTTCGCAGTTATTATTTTTCATAAAGGTAGATAAAGATTCATTTCTGTCTGAACTGAAATTCATGAAAAAATTAGACAGTATCATTTCCCATTTTATCTAAATTATCATTCTACCTACATGTCTTTCTTATCAGTTCATACGTTTTTTTTCTAAATCTGCGAGGACGCACAATATTTCTTCTTCTTTCCTTCACTTGAAGCGCCATGGATTCAGTTTCTCATTTCTTTTTCTCTTTTTACACATGTTTTATACATTCCTTCCGAGCCGGTCATGGCCCCTGGCGCTTAAATCCACGGGATTCATGCGCCCGATTTCACTTATTTTTCTTGATTACTGTCATGGTCAACCGTGATTTATTTACAAGGATTTTTAACTTTGCTTTACTTTTTCTTACCAAGGTTCATTTAAAAAAACGGAGCACAATCAACATACTTATTCATTATTACCATTCATGATATTCATACAGCTTCATTCAGCACATGACTTTTGAATGTAGTACACACTATTTTACCGTTTATATTTATTTTATTTATATTTATCTTATTTTCACTTCCACTTCTTCATTTATTCACAGATTCATTCAGTACACACTATTCCATCCCTGTGCTGTTCATATATTTCATATTTTTGTTCTTGTCTGTGTCAATTCATTTGTTGAATCCCATTCATCTCAACTTCTTATAAATGACACACCATGACGTCATAGGAGCACTGTCATACTCACACATCAATGCATGACATGACTCTAAGACATAAACTGTATTTACTGCATTTACGCTCACCTGACACGGAAGGTTGTCTTTTAAAGTTCAGTTTAAAAACACGTCAATAAATGCATTTTATTAAGAAATTCAACAAGCGAAATATGCCAAATAAACATTAAATTTAAACCAGTCAGAAGATGGTCATTGCGCATTGAGGTCTAGTTACTATACCAAGATAGCGTAAATGTAGCAACACAATCTCACGCTGTCTTCTTGAACGCCTTTCCCACCCTCATGAACACGCCGAGAGACCACAAGCAGACAGAAACACAGACAAGACACACGTGTACACCCACCACTCCCCTCTTCCTCTCCCTCTCTCTTCCTCTCTCCTCCTCCAAGCCATTCCTCCAACATTAACGTATTTCCTCCCAACAGTCTTCCAACAGTTCACCTCCACGCCTTCGCTCACGCCTGACGACGACGTCTTCAAGCACATCGCCAGCCTCTACGCCTTCAACCACGCCACGATGCACCTGGGCCTCCCGTGCAAGCCGGGCGCGCCCACCTTCGCCAACGGCACCACCAACGGAGCCGCCTGGTACCCGCTCACTGGTGGGTCGCCTTCCATCCGTTTTGTTGCTGGGGTTTTTGTTATCTTTTGATTTGTCTGTTTATTGTTGCTTAAGGAATTATATCTTTATTATTATTGTTGTTGTCTATTTTTATTATTATTGTTGTCTATTTTTATTATTATTGTTGTCTATTTTTGTTATTATTATTGTTATTATTTATATTTATATTTACATTTACATGCGCGTGTGACGTGTGTGGTTGGAGTTATAGTTGTTTTCGTGTGTATATAAGTCGGTTTTTGTTGTTGTTTCTGTGTGTGTCTTGTTTTATATATGCTCGTGTGTGCACGCGTTTATGTTTTATTTTTCGAGATTGTGTGTCTGTTTGGCTGTTGTCAGGGTTGTGTTCTGTGTGGATATGTGCGTCATTGTTTTATATGTACCTGTGTGTAAGTTTTATTGTGTTCGTGCGTGTTTATGTACGCGTATTGTATTCTCGTTGGTCAGAATTTGATTAGTGGAGAAAAGCTTAATGTAGTTATTAATGTTACTAGTTATTGCTGTAAAAAAAAAAAACTTAATAAGAGAGTATCTAAAAAGAGTTTGATGTTTAATTAAAGGACTATCAGTTTCAAGGAAACTTTGCGAGAAATATTGCTATCCAACTCTCTTTAGAAAAGTGAAAAAGTTGAAAAATGTCTCTCAAACTTTGCCTACATTGATTAAAGTTGGGACGATTTTGTTTTTCTTTTTTCTTCTTATGTTGCATTTTTTCTAGATTTACCTCCACCCCCCCCCCCCCCCCCCGCTCCTCTTCATCACCACCTCCCTTTAATACCTACTTCGTCATCTCTCATCTTCGTCATATATATATATATATATATATATATATATATATATATATATTTATATATAAATATATATTTATATATATATATATATATATATATATATTTATATATATATATATATTTATATATATATATATTTATATATATATATATATATATATATATATGTATATGTGTGTGTGTGTGTGTGTGTGTGTATATATATATATATATATATATATATATATATATATATATTTATATATGTATATATATATATATATATATATCGCTCGCTCTCGCTCTCTTTCTCTGTCTCTCAGTCCCTTCCTACCTGTCCCTCTCTCCCTCACATCTTTTTACTTCGCCCTTTCTTCTTCCTTTCCGCTTCCTCTTCCTCCATCTCCCTCCTTTCTTTCCTCTCTCTGCCTCCCGCCCCGTCCCTTTTATCCCCCCCCCCCCTTATTACCTCTCCTTCTCCCTTCCTATTCCCCCATCCCCTCCCCTGATCCCCTCCCCTGCACCATAGCAAACGAATCACATAATGTTGCCTTTCCCGTTGCAGGTGGCATGCAAGACTACAACTACGTCTGGCACGGTTGCATGGACATCACCATCGAAATGTCATGTTGCAAATACCCCCCCGCTGATGATCTGCCCAAATTCTGGGAGGACAACAAGAAGGTTGGTTGCACGATGGGCAATGTTGCATAGAATTAGGCTTAACTGTAATGGTTGCAGAATGGTTGTTGTTGCAAATGGTTAGGTTTGAATTTGATTGTGAGTTCATATTAAGTATCATTAAAACGGTCATATTTACAAAATAAAGTATATCTGCTGCAGATGTGAATAAAAACATCTGAATTAGTTACAACTGCATAATCTTAAAGGCGTTGCAATTGCGAATAAGAATTAAGATTATTGCAAACGGTTAATGCAATGTCTTCGGCGTGAAAAGATTTCGCCTGCACGCAGTGAAGTCCGAAAGCGTGGTTGCATTAATGGTGACGTTTTGATGGTTGACTCCTCAGCGCTGCCATGTATTTGTTTCTCTCTTTCTTTTTTATAAATTACGAAACAGAGGGACATTTCATCCGCTTTGTATTTCTGTGGAAATGCAGATAACTATGATTGTATTTTGCTTGTAGATGATTTGTATTTGTAGCATATTTGTTTGATTATGTGTCACATTTTCCACTATTTTCCCGCAGGTAGGAAATACATTTTTATGGTTTGTTCTTAATGTCGAATCTTTTGAAAATCAAGATTCATTGATCTCAGAATATTCCAAAATGTCAATCAATAACTTAATTCTGCCATGTTCACTATATATATATTTCATATGATTTTACTATATATATTTTATTCAATTTCTATCAAATATATTTCATTTATACTTGCCAATTCCTTACATTTCTTCATGATATCGTTATATAGTCATTAATGGATCTTCTTTGCATCTCACTTTATTTCCCTCAAACACTGGTCGTTATTTTTTCAGCGTTAATTCCTTATAACAATTTAGGTTCAATTTTCTACCATTTCTATCTTGTCACTCTTTAAATTTCATGTAGTCTTATTTTGTCACTGAGGTTAGAGTGAGACATCAGAGTGAGGTGAACGTAAAGTAAAAATCCGTTATATCGAGACAGTTTTTATATTCACGTTATCCCTTCATTATATCATATTCCCGTTATATTTCTTTGGTAATTCGCGTGTATAAGGGAGTCTCAGATCAATTAAATCAAGTATAGAGTGAATATATGTTATAGATGGCGGTTTAGATTGACAAAATATTCAGTAAACGTTTTATCGAACAAGTGGTCTGGGACCCACCTTTGACTTCCATAATCCTCTTCCCGGGACTTTAGTCAGGGACCTCGGCCTCATGACTCCCGACCCTCACGATTCAGCTCACACTCATAAAGCTTCTTTGCTCTTCTCTTTCAAAGTCGTTGTATCCTCATTTCACTCTGTCCGTCTCTCCACTTCTTCCTCCCAAGCCACAGGAAAATGCTTGTGAGGAACCGAGCTCACCCACACTCATTTGTTGTAATTTCCTAATGCGAAGTTAAATTTTAATTTCCCTATATATGTGAGTCTCTCTCCATGCCGTCCCATTTCCTTTCGCCTTCTCTGTTGTATATAGCTCCTCGCATTCCATCTACCCCTTTCCTTCCTCCCTCCCTGTTATGTATCCACACCAGTCTCTCATTCCCTTCCCCTCCTCGCTCTCCATTTTGTACCCCAGCCTCGCATTCCCCTTCGCCCGTTTCCTCCTCCCTCTTTATCCCGCACTGCATTCCCTCATTCCGTCTCCCTTTCTCCCGCCAGGCCCTAGTGAGGTACCTGGGCGAAGTGCACCGCGGCGTCCGGGGCTTCGTGAAGGACGAGCGCAACGCCCCCGTGGAGGGCGCCTCGCTCAAGATCAAGGGGCGCGACGTCGGCTTCCAGACCACCAAGTACGGGGAGTACTGGCGCGTCCTGCTGCCCGGCCGCTACGCCATCGAGGTACGAGGCCGGCCTGTGCCCCGAGCCGCCTTCCCTGCTCATTTGATTTGTTTGTTAGGTTATCGAGGGGAAGATTGGCCATTGGTTGGCCGTGTATCTGTCACTCATTTTATTGTATATTTGTCTCTCCGTCTACTTTGCCGCTGCACGACGGGGGCGGGAAGGGCTTTCCGTCCTCCTGTTCTTTTCGGGTTATAATGTTTGTTCTGTTTATCAGTTTATCGCGGGGGATGAGGGGGGAGGGGATGATCGTTTAGCGGTGTATTTGTCGGTCATTTTATTTGTCTGTCATCCGTATGCCTCGCCGGCCGATGCGCCATGAGGTATGAGGGGGAGGGGGGGAGGGGGGTAAAGGGTGCGTCTGTTTATTCATTAGCAGTATGTCTGACTTTGATGATAATTATTATCATTAATATTATTATTATTTCTTCTATTATTTTCATTATTTTCATATCCATAATCATCTTTATCCTTGTTGCTAGTAAAACCATCATCATAATCACTATTCTTATGTTATTATCATCATTATCGTCACTGTAATAATTCCAGGTGTACGCTGAAGGTTTCGAACCCAGGGAAGAAGAGTTCGAGGTTATTGAGACGAATCCAACCCTGCTGAACCTCACCTTATACAAAGCTGTGGTATGTACGGGGATTTCTGGCGCTTATAGTTCCAGTTGGGATTTCGTCGGGAGGGTCAGTTAGGGCCAGGGTGTTTCCTCGTGGTTTTATGTCATTCGGGATCTTTGCTCTAAGTCAGGGAGTATGTTTGAGATTATATGCATATGAGTATATATGCATGTGTGTGTGTAAATATACATATGTGTTTATATATGTATGTATATATATACATATATATACACATATATTTTTATATATACGCGTGTGTATGTATATGTATATATATGTGTATATATATGTATATATATACATACATATATGTATGTATATATGTATATATGTATGTATATGTGTGTGTGTGTGTGTATATATGTATATATATATATATATATATATATATATATATATATATATATATATATATATTCATATACGCATATATGTATATATGAGTGTGTGTGTATATATATATGTATATATGTACATATGTCTATATATACATATATATATATATATATATATATATATTTATACATTCATATGTATATGTGTATGTATGTATGTATGACTATATATGAGTATATATATATATATATATATATATATATATATATATATATATATATATATATAAATTCATATATACGACGTATATAGATAAGCTTCTGTTTCAGAGATTTTAATATAACTGACAGGTTTTTAAAAAACGCGAAATATCAGCGTCTCAGTTTGCATGAATGAGGCAAAATGCGACCAGACAGGTCAGCTGGTGAGCATCCTCCACCACAACAAACTGCCGTTTTTCCTTCTTAGTCTGAGAGTTATTAACGAACGCTCCCAAGTCCCAAGTTAGATCGTCAGTACATGTGTTCAACATGTTAAGCAGAAGGAGGGGAATTTTGCCCGGACTCGCTAGTAAAAAGTTGGTGAAGGATGCTTCCAGCCACTCTTAATATAGGCAGAAGGTCTTAGCAAATCTAGAAAGCATTAGTGCATGACTTCATCTCATTTCACTCACACCATTAACTTAGAAGAGAGGGAAATGCAAGCCAGCAATAAAAGGGGTTTATCACAGGGGATATTAATTTGGTGTTTGTCTCGGTTCCCACTGAAAGCATGAAAGCGTTAGCTGTAGAGGTGACCACACGCTGAATCTGACCCATTTTGTTGTCTTCATACTAGCACTTATTTTGACGTTATGTTTTGTTGTTATTATCATTATTGTTATCGTTATTATTACTGTTATGATTATTTTATTATTATTTTTATTTTATTTTTGTATTATTATTATAGTTATTTATTATTATTATTATTATCATCCTTATTATCATTATTGTTATTATTATTATTAGCATTATTAGCATCATTATTACTACTATTATTATTATTAGCATTATCATCATCATCTTTATTATCATTATTTGTCTATCTAGGCGATTTGAACTATCAGCTGATTGGTTCAAATAAAAAACAATTTTGAAATCTGGTAACTTCCATCGTCTCGTATCACATCCAATCTGACTATTTTAGGTAGATTTATATCACTATGTTTTCAGCGAATTATATAACTAACCCTTTTGCACTTTGCAGTATGCCATACTCATATGCATTATATTTTCATCAGACATAAGTACATGCTTTAACCGATGAATTTCTTTTTTTTATCAAATTCATTCCCAATCACCTATTTCAGTGTGATCGTTCCATTTTGAAATCCATCACTCTTCAGTTAATCACTCACCCAATCTAATGACGTGTTTTGATAATCCCTTATCCAGACGAATCATTTTCATCCTCTCTAATCATTTTATTTCTGTTTATATCTTTTCTTCTTCAAACTATCACCCACATCCAATCTATTGATTATGATTCGAATCGTATTCCTAACCATCGGCATTTAATCATTTCAATTGAATTTAAATTTTCCAGTTAACATCTAATGAATGTTTTTTTTTTTTTTTTTTTTTTTTTTTATCGCTCCATCTTCAACCGATCACTTCTATCCGATCTACTGATTACAATTCGAATCGTCTAATCACCTCAGCCCAATCGAATCGTTCTCCTTGGACTTCCATCGCCCCAATCACGCATTCCATCGAGTCATTACGATTCAAATCACATCCACCCATCGTTGTCTAATCTCTTCAGCCCGATCTAATCATTCTATTGTAGCCTGGGCCCAATCACCAATACAATCTATTGATTATACTTCGAATCGCTCCCATCCATCGTCATCTAATCACTTCAACTCAATCCGTGGCCCAATCACGCATCCCAGCGACTGATTATACTTCGAATCGCTCCCATCCATCGTCATCTAATCAATTCAACCCAATCTACTCATTCTGTTTGACCTTGGCCCCAATCGCTAATTCAATCCACTGATTATCATTCGAATCCATCCATCAGTCATCCTCTACTCACCTCAGCCCAATCTGCTCATTCTCTCCGGGCTCCAATCGCCCCAATCACGCACCCATCTCGCCCCTGCTAATCGGATGTGACCTTTGACCTCGGCCGACCTTCTCCCCGTAGCCCGGCCCGACAGCCCTGCCCTCGCGGCCGGAGCAACAGGCGCCCGAGACCACAGCCGGGGTACGACAGCCTCTCACGTCCTCCCGCTCTGCTTCTCTCGCCTCTTCCTCCTCTCGCCCTTCTTCGTCTTCGTCTTCTTCGTCCTCTCAACCCTCTTCTTCGTCTTCTTCGTCCTCTCACCTCTCTTCTTCTTCTTCTTCGTCCTCGTCTTCTTCCTCTTCCGCCTCTCTCCTCCTCCCTCTGGCCTTCGCGAATGCTGGTTCTTTACCTCCTCCTCCTTCTTATTCTCACTTTTATTCCTCTTCATCGCC
>NC_061843.1:21911472-21923972 GCF_019202785.1 Penaeus chinensis | reverse complement strand
TAATCAGCTTTATTCGTGGCTCTATGGAAAACTGAGTAAGACATTTTTAGGCCCGTAATTCGTCGTCTGTTACAGAAAGTTGGTAGATGTTCCGTATATCCAGTTCGGTTTTTGACACTTTTTAAACTACACGAAATATGCACATCGTTGTCTTTTAGATCTGATGTTTCTAGATCTTGTGTTACTGATTATGTGATAAGAATATCCGCCATTTTTTAATAGTAATTATAATGCAACATGGTAATGGTCTTGTCTGTGATAATCTATCGAAAGAATATAAAATTTGTAAAATGAAAAAAAAAAAGTTCTTGCAGTTGATTTGAATGTGACTTTAGGCAGTTTTCCTTTTTTGAGGTTCAGATTTAGCTAGAAGTTTATAGTGTTGATGTGTCGTAGCCAAAGATTTACAGTTTGATTTGTTTATGACACTTAGTGTTTGATTCAGACTAAAGGTTTTCTTAAAGGTTTTAAAGTTGTCTTCATCGCATCTTCACTGAAAAACGTGAGTCGTTTCAGTGATTGCGCTTCGATGACTCGTAGGATAAAGTTTAAGCCGAACTTCTCTTTTAAATCTCACACGTCTGGAACGGACATGTTTTCTCAACTGTTCTTGAGACGAAAAGGGGAATATATATACAGATACTGTGAATAAGGAAATTCAAATAAGTGTTAAGAGTCAGACGATATTAGGAAAAGAGAGAGAGAGAAAGGACCCGCCTCGCAAACCGAAAACCCGATCGGCCAGATCCCGGATTGCTCGGAAGGTCAGCTCAGGTCAGGTCAACAGGCGGGCGCGTGTGACGTCACGGTGCATGGACGACACGCGCCGGATCGAGGTCAACACAGGTGGTGGTTGCGACACCCTTGCTGCGCGCTTGCATGCGGACCGACAGGGGACTTCACGCGTGCCCTGATGCGGACCCATGGCGCCAGGGAGGACGCGCGGGTACGGGAGCGCCGAAGGGCCCGGGGAGAAAGATGCACAACTCGCTGAACTCTGACGAAGGACGCGCACGCGAAGATGAGTGGGGAGACGGCCGCGAGGAGGCGAGGCGAGACTTCGTGACGTTTCGAATGCCTTTGGGGTTCCTCGTCAGACGGAGGAACAATAACCGACATTTGATCCATTTCGGTTGTCTGTCCGTCTGGCGAGTTCGGAACGTCGCGATTTCTTTTCTTTAATTTCAATTAGGGCTATTTCCCCATTCATCAGAGCACTTCGTTTCTTCGGTGCCTCTTTTACTTCTAGTTATGTTTGAATGGTATTTAAACTGATGTAATACCATCGATCACTGATAAAACGATAGCGGTTGATAATTGGCTTAATAATTTGTAACAGTGATACCCTGAAGCTCATGGAAATGAAAAAGTTATTTACAACGAATTCGGCGAAGTTGTGCATCTTTTACATTCGGGATCCTTGGCCAGAAATGTGGTGGAGGTTTTTTGCTCGCTGTATGTGGCCTTTGCATGCTGTGGGGTTGTGGCTGTGGGCGTGGCGATAGCGCAGTTCTGGTGCGTGTGCTGTGGAGCATGGCTCGTGGTTCGTGGAATAAAAAAATAACATTAAAACACAAATGAAAAAAAAAACTTAGGTCATGTTTCTCTGGATCAGGGGTTTTCAGGGCTCACTGTTTAGCTGTATAACTTCAGTGTTACTATTGTTGTTGTTGTTTTATCCTTGTTTTTTTTTTCGAACTTGCGCCTACCCACCTAACATAAAAACTACATAGAATATAATTTCAAAACAGTTGTATTCATGATTTAACATGTTATAGATATTTTAGCTAACCACTTCATATAAAAAGTTCTTTCATATTCGCTTTTATGCTGCATGAATTCGGAAATTGTAACGATGAAAACCCCTGAACTAATTTATTCTAGTGGTTTTAATCTTATGTGTGTAAATGTGTGTGTATGTTTGTGTGTGTGATTGTGTGCGTACTTGTATATAGTGTTTTATTTCAATGCATGTTTTCTGTGTGTATAGACGTGGTTTTATGTGTTTACAACCGCGCACATTTGCCTTTTGATGCTTGAGGTTCAAATCATCTCTTATGGCTGAATGTGATCATGATTTTTTAAGATATTATTCCTCAAGTTATATAGAGCTCTTGATTGTCAACACCAGTTTATTATTGATATTATAATTTTTATAACTGAATATACATTTGCATTTGTCACATCAAAAATAGGTTTTACTGGGGAAAAACTAAGTGAAAATCTCCTCTGCATATACACTAATAAGATGAAAATGATGCCTTTGATCTAGAAGAGCTTAATTCCTCAAACCGTTCTCTGCTCGGAAGCTCATTCACGAGACTCGGAGAGAGATCATCTCCTTTAATCTTGAGTAAACTACAAACTACACACGAGCTGGTGTCGGCCGAACAGAGTGTCAGTGGCGGAATGCATGGCTGTTAATTCGTGACTTTCATTATTTAAGTATAAGAGGATATGGATATATATGGAGAGAGATATAGGAATGGGATCCTCTCACGCGCCTCGAGGGAAGAGGGGCCACAGCGCGTCCACCCCCTCGAGCGTCCGCGGCCGCACTAACCGCGCCTCCCATTCACAGCACCGCATCGACCAGCAGCGGCGGCCCGTGTACGTGGGCGGCCCGAGCCAGCAGCAGGGCGGCGCCCCTCAGCCCCAGGGCGGAATAGGCGGCTTCCTGTCGTCCATCGGAGACACTATATCCAACGTGATCAGCATCTTCGGCTGAGGCGGAGGCGAGCGGCTGTCCACCTGCTGAGCGCCAGAACCTCTGCTGAAGGAGCAGGGCGTCTGCTCGAGGCCCCGGAGGACAGCCCCCCCGCCTCGAGACCTCGTTTTATTTATGTATTTTCTATTTATATTGTTGTTGTTGTTATCCGTTCGTAAAGGAAGACCAATGATGATGATAATGTTAAGAGTAAGAGTGCATGAGAACACATTTTCACGAAAACCAACCTGAAGTAACGGTCTCCTCCTTAGCTAACCTTACTCAGGTGCCATGCAGACATATGCACAAAAGAACCAAATAGATTAATGATAATACATAGATAATAAAAAAACAACTTAAATCCCTCTCTTTTACGATTGTTTTCTTCTTTTTTGACGAAAGCGTATGGGAGTAGCTTTTTAGACATCCAGGACGATGTTTTCGAGTAAGTTCGTCGTAGCGTTAGGCATTACCTTTCCTGAGGAGCAAGTGGCATTAGGCTCGGGCAGTTGGCACCCTCCCTCCTGCGGCGGTCCAGTGCCGGGGAGGAAAAGAGCCAGCCACCACTTTTATCTATGTGATTCCTTGATTACCTGATAGTAATTATATATACATATATACATACCATATATATATTAATATATTTTGAATTGTTACTATTTATTTTATTATTACGCTTGTTACTACAGATCGCACCCGACCGTAGGTTTTAAGGTAGTTTGTAAATGTTATATAAAAATGTGCGATGTCTCGTTGATTTTTTTTTAATATTCCGAGTTGACAGAATTTCAAGATGCATTCGCGGTCGTAATGTTGCACATCGCCCTCGTATGTGTAGTGCAATTGTTGCACCTTCAATTTGCGCATGTGAAACACACACGTAACAAATGAATCCTGCTGAAACAGCGATAATATTATAAGGAAACCTGATAAAAATCTAATTGTTCACATTACATTTTTCAGCATTCGAATTTAACAAGAGTTATCAGCAGTATAAAGTAACATGAATTGAAATATAAATTAAATATGATTTTGTTCCTCAATGTAGAGTCGATCTGCGCATTGCGACCGTCTTCTGTTAGCCATTGAAGGTGCGGCCGCGAGAACACAGGCAAAGACACCTACTATGCACACGTTTTAGCTAACAAGAGTGTTCACGTCACTGTTATGATGTTATTTGCCCATTATGTGTATAGAGGACTCGGTTATTTTCATATCATTTCTTATTGTTGATGGATGACATGTTGTTCATTCTCGTGTGAACTTTTGTGAGCACTGTGATGAGGCAGATTCCGAGCGATAGATATATTGTGCATCTATTTGAGGCGGTCGACGAGGGAGCTAAAGTCATTTGCCGGGAGTAACTAAAATTTAGTTTATGATGAATGATCGACGTGACTAAATTCTTTAAACGTTCCGGATTACAGAACTCTACATAGCGAGCACTATTTTGGCTCGATTAAAAAGAAAGAAAATATATTGTAAAAATCCCTTTTCCCGACCTCATCTGTTGCCGATATGTCCTGCGGCGCCAGTCCTTCGAGGGAAGCCGACTCGATGTAGTTTTGAAATACACATATATAATAACGATATGGGGAATGTTGTCACAGCCCATGGGAGGAACGCTTAACTTCTATAGCATTTGTTAGTCTATTTTTTCCCTCTGAAAGACTGGCGCGCTGTTCCGAGAAACAGAGGAAGAAGTCTACGGAGTCTCGCCTCCACGATTTTTTGTAGCATTCTTGATTGACCAACCCACGTCTGCCTGCCATTAATTGCCTTGTTTGTAGTGATAGAGAGACACGTCCCGAGCCCGCAGAAACACAAAGGTTCCTTGGGAGAAGCTTCAACCGGGACTGCGAGGAAGTCGTCTTCTTTAAGTCATCCATTGTTAGGGGATACAGACTTATTTTTTATTTATTTTATTTTTTTTGGAAGGGGAGGGAAAGGGGTGCATTGAATTATACCTTTTTTTTTTTAAGAATGTCATAACACAACTGTTAATGACCTGTTAAGCTAGATAATAACGTGAGTTGTTGTTATTATTATAGATCATTAATACCTTATACATAAGCCATTATCAGGTGGTATGATATCATCAGTGGTATGATGTCATATATTGTAGTCCTTAGTACATTAGCACTCGATACTCCACCCTTTTGACAGTGTAGTGACAGCGGTTGTCAGGTAACAATTTAGAGTTGTTTCGAGACGAAGGCAGAGTGAGAGAGCGGCCATTTTTTTCTTCCATTTTTTAGGCTCGTCGTCCTTGCCTGTCTCAGTGTCTCCTTTCTGTGATCCAATAAAATGTCATGTCTTTCTCATAGTTACCCACCTTGTACAATCTGCCTGAAGTAATTGTAATGACAATAGGAATAAATATAATAATAACAATAATAATGAATAACATTAATGATAATCTTAAAATAAAGGTTAAAATAAACATAAAGTAACGTTAATGATGATAGTGATAACGCTAATAATAACGATAATAATAATGACACAGAATAAATAATGGATAAAATAAATCATTAAAAAAACATTTAGTACCTGTCTTTATAAGAATCCGTCATAAATTCATAGAATGCATTTCGAGGTTAATGTCAGATTTTATTTTTTTTTTTTTTTTTCCCAGCGGTTGGTTGTAAGTTAAACGTTTTCTCTCCTTATTTCCATATCTTCTTTTTTGTGGATTACATGAAATGGGATCATTATATTGAAAAAATATATATACACAAAAAAACATTGTATTGTGCGAATTCTTTCCTAACTATCAATAAAGAATCGAAGTAAGCGGTGTTTATTTTTTCCTATTAGACACATAAACTGCGCCGTTATTCTAACCTACGGGTTAAAATGGACACTACGGTGCTCAAAAATCAAAGGCATAAAGTGATCGTTAGTGGAATGTTAATGGTGAACTCAAATAGGTTTGTCATAATGACGGTAATGACAAACTGAAGTGTTGGGCAGATAGTGTGGGGAGGATGGATAGATACCCTGATTTTTGTTTTTTGTTTTTTTAATCTTTCTTATAAAAAAAACAAGAGTGCATTGGAATGATACTGGCCCTTTCATTTAACATACAGATCACTTAATCCAAAGCCGACGGGAATGACGTGTACGTGTATGCCATGGCCACTGTGAGGTACTTGTTTGATTGTTTTTACTCATCGATGGCTACACTTGGACTAAGTCACCAATGAGCCAATTACGAGTAACTGGCTCACTACTAATTGACTCCTTTGTGGCTAATCACTAGCAGAGCCATCTATGTGCAGGCATTTCACAAAAAAAAAAATATATATATATATATACATATATAAAAAATGAGCACAGCCTTTTCCCCATTTTTTATTTTTTTTTTCCCCGGCAGTATTGGGTTAAATCACAAAGATAAAAACTTAAATAGTACCGACACTTTATCTCCATAAAAACAAGGCACATGTAAACCGTATATACACAAGCAGTGTACGATATATATACACTTCCCTACAACTTACACACCCACAGCAGGTCCTGAGACGCGACCGCCTCGCACCACGACTAGGCCGCACATCTGCGTCTATGGCCGTGAACCCACATCGACCCTTCGATTCCCGCGCTTCTTCTCAAGTCCATGGCAAGAGCTCGGTCACATGCACGGGCTGACTTCACTTTACTCGCTGCAGTCCTCCACGTGGCCACACTGTTGCAGCTGTTTCTCGCGCCCTCCGCCAGCCCTGTCCTCAGATCAATCTCGCACTGGGAATGAAGCTTGCGTTGGACCTCCCGTCTCTTATTGCCATCTGCGCTCCTACTGATGTTTATAGTCTCGACGTGAAAGAGGTACTTTACGCCAAACTTGCATCTATGACAAACAGCTGTCCCCGGCGAGATATTCGCATTGTTCTAGGTGCCTTCAGTGCAGCATCTGGCTGCGATCAAGCTGGCTGTGAGATGTCTTTCGGTCCCCATGGCTCTGGAGCTGATACCAGCAGCAAGAATAGCCTCCTTTTCCGGGACTTTGTAAGGTCACAGAAATTAAGGATGAACATAGTACAGTGACGCGGGCACAATGGCCAAGGAGATTGACCACTTCCTCGTTAACACTCGCTGGAGGATCCTCCAGAACTGCAAGGTATACGTGAGTGTCGCGTTCTGTAGTACTGATCATAGATTAGTTGTGGGTACCCTCCGAGTCCACTTCAAAACACCCGTCGGTCCAACGTTTCATGTGGACAGGGTGAGGGAGGGGGAGTGTGGCTAGGCTGAGTTCTTGCACCAACGCTTTCCAACACTTGCAAGCAGTAACTCTGGGCAATACCAAGGTTACCAACGTTCACTTTGCTGACGATGTTGCTATTCTATCCGAGTCTCTGGAAACCCTAGTGGTGGCTGTAGATGCGTTTAGCAACGAAGTAAAGCCCTGGGGACAAGAGGTTTCCTATACGAAGACCAAGATTCAAGATTTAGGGGGCCTGCTAGAACATATTCAGCCAGTATGTGCTTGCAGCAAGGATATTGAAGTTACAGAGAGCTTTACATGCCTTGGTAGTGAAACTGAGTTGTCAGCAGGGACAAGGATCTCTCTCAACAAAAGATGGAGATGCCAGTACCTATGCAAATGACCAAGTTACGCATCTTCAAGGCCCTCCTATTGCCAATTTTACTAGTTAGTGAAGCCTGGATGCTATCCTGTACCTTGGAGTCTCATCTTCATGCCTTTTATAAGAGGTCCTTGTACCGGATCAAGGGATACAGTACATATGTCCAACCAACAGTTACATTGTGAGACTGACACGACCTGTTACCCACATAATCTGGGACCATCAACTCAGGCTATACAGGCACCTGGCTTGTTTCCCTTAGAACAATCCTACCTACAAGGTTGTCTCTGATCTAGACAGCTATGAGTGGAGGAAGCCTGTGGAACAACCAAGGAAGTTGTGGCTTGGGTAGATCAATTAGACCTGTTGTGAGGATCTGCCTGACTGCACGCCATATGAGACCCTTATAGGTGGAAATGAAGGGTGGATGTAGCTTTGCATTCACAACAGCATTAGCACCACAATGATGAAGTACTGTGAACAGGCTCCTCTCCAGGGCCAATTCGTGCACTAGGTTCCAAAACAGTACATGCTTGTTCTCCTATAGCAACACATTATCAGATGAATATTTGTTTTGCTTACAATTTTTTTCTTCAGAATCAGTGCAGTAGAGTAATAAAAAATATAGTATATACTCATATCTCCTTAACCCCTTGCCGACGGGTATGACGTGTAGGTACGTGCTATGCCCACTGTGAGTACTTGTTTGATTGTTTTTACACATAGATGACTATACTTGTACTAAGTCACCAATGAGCCAGTAATGAGTACTGCCTGTCTCGCCCATTCACCTTTTTCTTTGATTTACAAAATATTTTACGTTATCTTATTCAGCTGTTACTTATGTTAAAAAACATAATTATAATGTTTATAATAAAAATAACACCATTGATATTCATAGCACAAGTAAAAAATGTTTTTACCGCCAATTCAAATCACGTAAGGTCACAAGGTCTACTAATTGACTCCTTTGTGACTAAACACTAGCAGAGCCATCAATGGGCAGACATTTCACAAAAAATATAGAAAATAGGCACAGCATTTTCCCCATTTTTTGTTCATTTTCCCCGGCGGCACTGGGTTAAACTAATTCTTAAGGGCACTAACAATAAAAGATCCACAAACAAATCTATATTTTATTTAAATTAAACTCTGCAAATAACTGTACAAGGATAATATTGCATTGATACGTTGCAAGTTGTAAATAAACTGTGAGACAGAAAGTTTAAAATGTACAATTAGCACAAAGAATTTCAGTAGGATATTCATACAAAAATTGTATCTCAACATGTATAAAATTCCAAAGGTTTATTTATATGACTGAGTCTATATATCCACATATAGCATTTGTGTATATACAGTATTTATATGAATTTAAAATCTTTCATAAGTATATATACAAAAAAAACATCTTATTTTTCATTCCACTGCATGGTGGCTTTTATAGCTCTTGGTATAAATACAGAATTCCTTTTGCTAACAGATAAGAATTCTATAGGCAATGAGAATTCCTCTGACATACAAAAATGCACAGAGTATTTGCTGTTTCTTTTGAATATTCCACAACCCCTTTGTCATTTCACATTGTTTTCTGTCAATCTTTTCTTCCTGTCAATTTCCAGTACCCTTTCCCCAATAGTTTTATTTCCTCTCTATCCCCCAGTCTTGCTTCTCCCCTCCTACAGAGCCTGGTACTCTTTGATGAGGTTGCCCGCAATGACCAGCCTCTGGATCTCTGACGTGCCCTCGTAGATTTCAGTGATGCGTGCATCACGGTAGTGCCTCTCTGCGGGCATGTCACTCACGTAGCCCATACCACCAAGGATCTGGATGGCCTGGTGTGCGCAGAAGGTAGCTGCCTCTGAGGCCGAGAGCTTGGCCATGGCTGCCAACTGTAGGGATTAGGGTGAGAATGGAGTTGTGGTTGTGCGAAGACATTGAGAGAGAGGAGACAGGAGACAGGAGAGGAGAGAGAAATGAAGAGGGAAGCAAAGGAAAGGGAAGGGAAGGGAAGGGAAGGGAAGGGAAGGGAAGGGAAGGGAAGGGAAGGGAAGGGAAGGGAAGGGAAGGGAAGGGAAGGGAAGGGAAGGGAAGGGAGGGGAAGGAAGGGGAAGGAAGGGGAAGGAAGGGGAAGGAAGGGGAAGGAAGGGGAAGGAAGGGGAGGGGAGGGGAGGGGAGGGGAAGGGAGGGGAGGTGAGGGGAGGAAAAGGAAAGGGGAAAGAAGGGAAGGCAAGAGAAGGGAAGGGAAGGAAGAAGGGGAAATGAAAAGAAAGAGAGGGAAGGGAAGGGGAAGAAGGGGAAATGAAAAGAAAGAGAGGGAAGGGAAGGCGAGGAATGGGAAAGAGAAGGAAGGGAAAGCAAGAGAAATGAGATATCAAATCCCTAAACACTTACCAATTACAGATGCCTTAATTCATCAAATCCAAAACTACCAAACTACTGAATTCCTTAATAATCAAATTTTCAAATCCCTTATTTTCAATGTATTTCAATTCCTAGATTTCCGAAGAATTAAATTCCTATTAAATTCCTCTGTTTCACATCTCCCTAATTCCTTATTTCTTAAATAATATACAATTCTTGTATACCACATAGAATTACAGATCAAGGAAAGGGGGTGATTAACATGTACTGACCTTAGAGTACGGTTTTCCCTCATCCTTAAGAGCTGCAGCTTTGTACGTTAGCAGGCGAGATGACTCGATTCTAAGGGCCATGTCTGCAATTTTGTTCTGGAAAAGAACAATGAAAGTGAAAAAATAAGCAAATATAAAAAGAAAGAAAGAAGAATTGAAGGGCTCCGAATTTATGCAGAAATAATGCCCTATCATTTTCTTACTTACAAATGACACATGAGATGAGAAACATTCTCACTCTGGTAAGCTTGCATAATTTTACAGGACAAAAATATAACCCCTGGACTTGCAGCTGGACCATCCTGCTCATCAGTATATGGCCACAATCTAGGTATACATAAAACAGCTATTATAGAACACAATTCCCTCACCTGAATGGTCTGCATTTTCAAGATGGGAGCATTGAAGGCTAACCTCTTGCTTGCATAGTCAATTGCACAGTCCAGGGATGCCTGTGCAATGCCAAGAGCTTGGCCTGCAATACCAATCCTTCCTGCATCTGCAATGACAATAAGATCTTTTATCAGTTTTAAGTTTTTAAAAAAAGGTCTCGGTTGCAAAATGCAACACATGATGGACAGTGAGTAGCTGTGAGACACATCATACGATGGGAGAGCTTTCTTGACTTTTACCAATCAAAGACCGAAGCAAAAAGATGACTGAAGCAGCACTGGGGATGAACCAACCACAGAAAAGTTAAAACAATGGAAATGAAAGGAAAACAAAACTTAGCAAAGTAAGCCAGAAAACTTATTTATGCAATATTTGGGTTTAAGGACACCATTAAGAATAAACTCAAGAATGGTAAAAAAAAAAAAAAAAAAAAAAAAAAATAATGACACTCTACAATAAGAAGAAAGGAGCTTTTAAATTGCAGTGGCAAATTTTGTGAATTAAGCAAGACTAATGCTGGAATAATGAATAATTTTGAAGAAAGGGTGAAACTGATCACGAATCATCAAATCTAAATGCTTTTACACCTTTTCCTTCAACATTCTTTTTTCAAGTCTGAATTCAAAATTAAAGAACTTCTTTCACACAAATCAGTATGCAGTGTATAAAAAGAGAAATGAAAAGCTTTGTACAGCTGAAATATTAAACAAGCATGAAAATAAAGCACAAATAATGTAAATGCATAATGTAATGCATCAACCTTCGGACTGAAAAAAATAGACAAATCTGCTAAGACCTCATTTATCATTGATTGTGAAAAATGGATCAACTGCAGCCTTTAACCTCGAGAGTTGCATTTCCTTACTTAGTTAACTGGCAGGAAGGACGGAGGTGTTGCCTGTTGTGACCAACAAATATATTTAACCTGATGACTTATAACATTTTTTTCTTATGGGGAAATAATGCATTGAGAGGAACAAACAATAAAAAAATAATACTCAAAGGGCTAGAAAAACATGATTTAATTTATGAAAATAGCCAGTAATGAAATAGGAGGACTGAAAACATGTGACTGATTGGTCATGTGTAGTGTTTTCATGTCGCTGAAAATACAACTCATGTCATTCCTTAAGCCTGTTAACCATTAATCCAGGTCTTATTATACATTCTCCTCCCACATGAAGTATTTTGTAAGAGAGAACAAATAAAAATTAATATATTGGCCATTTACTGTCTGTATCTACACTATAATTCTAGAAACACCAGTCTGTCTCTGTATGTTTGTGCACACTACAAATATCATTAGTAAATAGTTTGTTTGTTTTTTACCTTCTTGCAGGGAGGTAAAGTAATTAGGGCGAGTATGAACCATCAGTAAGTGCAGAAGGTACATGGGAGTAAGCTGCTTATGCTCATTATAAGTGGTCAGGCAACAAACTGGCTACATGCTCGCTATCTGGCATGATGCCTGGTGGTGATCCTGTACCCAAAAATACCTCCTGGCATCATACTTCCTGACTAGACCCATAGGCATGCTGTGAAATTCTAAATGTAATATCACAGGACCCTCTGACTGGTTAGCCTCCTTCTTTCACTCATTCATTCACCCTAGATTTATTTGTCTATTTCATTTCATTATTTTCATGTATATATCTATTCACTTCTAGGTATCAATTCATTTTTTTTAGCACATAAATATTCAAAACAGCTTTCGTTACCAAGAGTCACCATGGCGATCTTGAAGCCCATGCCCGGCTGACCGAGCAAGTTGGCGGCAGGCACGGCACAGTCCTCGAAGATCAAGTTGCACGTGGACGAGCCCTTGATGCCCAGCTTGTCCTCCTTCTTGCCGAGAGACAGGCCTTGGGGGAAAGTCATTATAATTGGATAGTGAATATGATCAATATTACTACTGCACTACTGTATACTGATACAAAAAATATTAATAACAGTGATGACAGCATCAATAGAACAACTACTACTACAACTATATAACAATTTTAAAAATGAAGAATAATAGTAACATATCATAATATTAAATAATAATAATGATAATAATAATAAAATATTATTGTATAGTAAAAATGGAATAATATCTCTAGTCTCATTCCCTTCCTGCCCTGCTCTGTGGGTAATAAGAGCCTCAAGAGGGCAGGCAAGCTGACCAAATTTGCC
>NC_061843.1:21893972-21903972 GCF_019202785.1 Penaeus chinensis | reverse complement strand
AATCCCAACCTTACCTTTCCTACCTTATATTTATTTCCTAGACAGGGGGTAAGGCCCTGTTCCCCCCTCTATTAGCACTTCATGCCAACTTATAGAAAATCCGAGATTAAGAACTCTGGCTGTGTGAAGGTGTTGTGGACTTAGTTTCTGAGCGGCAACATGCAGTGGATGTTTTTTGTCATTCCACGATAAATATCAGGCCTCTGTAGCTGTACCCATGCTGTTTATAACTCTATTCTTGTTCATTTCCCTATATCTCTGTGAATTGCTCTCAGTAACATTAACCCTCTTCTCTCTTGCTTTATCATGGCAATTTTCTTTACTTGGAGGAAAAGACAAAACCATGACCTATCATAAAATAATCTCATATGAATGAAATGCATTACAATGTGCAAGTAACCATTACATTCTTTCAGAATAATTCATAATACCTAATAAGGCACAACTTTGTGTGTTTGTGTGTTCTTAAGATATATATAGATATAGATAGATAGATAGATAGATAGATAGATAGATAGATAGATAGATAGATAGATAGATAGATAGATAGATAGATAGATAGATAGATAGATAGATAATGTGTGTATATGTATATATGTGTGTGTATATATATATACATATATACATATATATATATATATATATATATATATATATATATATTTTACAAACACACACACATATACATATACTGTAATTATCCTTTATACCTAAAATACAACTGAACAATTATTATAAATAATACATAGTTTAATATTTCTATATTTTGTAATCGTAATGTGTTACCCAACCATAACATGTTACTAAATAAAAAAAATTACAATATCCCAAGAAAATGACTGACGATACTATACACTTTCCTCGACAGCTTCCATCATAAAGATATACTTAGACTGATCAACAAACAGGCAATAGACATAGTAATAGATAACCGATATATCGCAAAACTCCTGTTACATATCCTCGGCCGAGGCGGAAAAATCAAAACAAAACAAGGAAACCGCCTCCATTTCCCCTTCCCTTCGCCTCACCTTCACGAAACTCCCACAGCACCTAGACCGATATCTTATGCGCCCTTGGGGTGGAAATCTAACGTAATTTACCGATCTGAGACGACGCGAGAGGACGAGAAAGTCTGGAGCAGTTGGAGATCAGCTGATTGAGGGCGGCCATCTTGGGGGACTGACGGGAAACCCTAATCGGCAACTCTCCGCGAGCTCTGATTGGTTGAAAGTAGACGTCCGTAAACCCTAATTAGCAATTTTCCGCGAGCTCTGATTGGTTGAAAATAGGCTACATACTACAAAGACAATTTTTCGTGGATAACAACTTTTTTTTTATTATTAAGTGCATTATGAAACTTGTGATACGAAGGTATTTGAAGGATAAGGTAGAACCTGTGTCAATGATTTATTGATACATACAAAAATATATTATATTTACAATAACAAATAACAATACGTGTAAGTTGTATTTAATTAACAGATAACAATTATATAAAAATCAACAATGATGGAAATGTCATACTATACAATAAGTACCTATAATATAAATATATATACATATATACATATATATATATATATATTATTACATCATTATTATATATAAAATATATATACATATATATGTTTATATATACATACATGCTGAATGGATAGGCCTTCAGACCACAGCCAGTAGACACAGAAACAAGTCTTAATAAATCACTTCTATTTAACTGTCATAACCAACAAATCTCTAGTCACTGGTACCTACCCATCACTTTGCCTCTTCGTAGGCAGCCGACAAAATCCCATAAAAAACAATCATAGAATTTGAAGTCCTCACTGCGAGGAATAAAATGTTTTGACTTTGACTCTCTCTCTCTCTCTCTCTCTCTCTATCTCTCTCTCTCTCTCTCTCTCTCTCTCTATCTCTATCTCTATCTCTCTCTCTCTCTCTCTCTCTCTCTCTCTCTCTCTCTCCGTGATCTCCGAAGGCGGCTGAAGCTCCTTGGCGATGCCACACATCTCGGAAGCATTTAAAGAATGTCATTTATTAATCAGTCTTTCTTATGGTACTTCAAATATCAAAGAACTTGCCTAAATGGTTTGAAGCTAAATTCATTCATCATCGAGCGAGAAATTAACGATAATCGAAATTCCTCTTTAATTTCCTCGGGCTACAGATGAATTCCGTGGAAGTGATAATCGGGGAAAAAATAATTATTATTTCTCGTCCTCAGTTGGTTATAACACAACTGATTTCTATGACGTTATCAGTTCATCTCACATTCCTAGAACAATGAAGATTATCTTTTAAATATGTGCGATTGTGTGTGTGTGTGTGTGTGTGTGTGTGTGTGTGCGTGCGTGCGTGCGTGCGTGCGTGCGTGCGTGTGTGTGTGTGTGTGTGTATGTGTGTGCGTGCGTGCGTGCGTGCGTGCACGCGCGCGTGCGTGTGTGTGTGTGTGTGTGTGTGTGTGTGTGTGTGTGTGCGTGCGTGCGTGCGTGCGTGTGTGTGTGTGTGTGTGTGTGTGTGTGTCGTGCGTGCGTGCGTGCGTGCGTGCGTGTGTGTGTGTGTGTGTGTGTGTGTGTGCGTGCGTGCGTGCGTGCGTGTGTGTGTGTGTGTGTGCGTGCGTGCGTGCGTGCGTGCGTGTGTGTGTGTGTGTGTGTGTGTGCGTGCGTGCGTGCGTGCGTGCGTGTGAGTGAGTGAGTGATTGATTTGTGTGTACTCCTCCATAGCATTGCACAAGCGCGCGCGCGTGTGTGTGCATCCATACAAACACGAGGGAACGGACATCACGCAGAGTACTTGTATTATAGTTAGCCAACAAATTTTAGGCATTCTAAAAGGGTGCTAGTGGATACGAAAAGGGTGCGAACGGAAGGGAAAAGGGTGCTAATGGATACGGAAAGAGTGCCAATGGAAAGGAAGGAGGGCACCAATTTTCGGGAAAGGAGGCAGCTGATGAATGAAAAGGGGCACCACTGAAAGGGGAATGGGCACCACTGGAATGGAAAAGGGGCACTATTTGAAGGTAAAAGGAACACTAAAAGAGAAAAGATACGGGGTACTGATGAGGGGCACCGAACGGAATGACAAGGGCATTATTAGAAGGAAAAGGGGCACCATCTTGAGGGAGAAAGAGCGCCAGTGGAAGGGAAAAGGGAGCATGACTTAGGGGAAGAAGGGGCCCTATTGAAAGGAAAAAGGGAAGGGGAAATGGGAAAAGGGAAAAGCAGCAACAGATTAGAGAGAAAAGGGCACATTTGGAAGGGAAAGCGGCATACAATGGAAGAGAAAATAGGCGCCACAATCAGGAGGGAAGGAAAAGGGGGAAGGAAGAACTGAAACAGATCCGTGTAGTTAGTTCTGTAAAATGAAAAGGCTGAAGTACAATTCCTTGTCAAAACCCGTAGACCTTAAACTACAGATAAATATATGTTCCTTATAACAATATATCGAATGCTACTCCTAATGAAGGAAATGTCAAAAAATAATTCTTCCAACCTATTTCTATATGGGGAAAATACAATAATCAATAAAAAACATATCTTTTTTGCAATCTATATTGGATATTATATATATCAATATTTGATAGTAATAATGGTTATAGGAAAAAATAGATTGTGATAGTTTTCGTTATTCATATCATGAGTTTGTTGCGATTATAATGATAAGAAGTAATGACAAATAAGCGTTAGAGGAAACTTTTGATAAGAATATGAAATAAAATATTTATTTAAAATTTTAATTATTTTAGCGGGAGTGAAGATCGGTGCCACATCTCCAAAGAGTTGGGACGAATGTCACTGAATGTCAGATTGTACATCTTTGAATCCATCACAGTAACAAACAACAGAGCTACACAAATATATAGCATTATGATTATAGAAAGAAATCCTCCTATCGCCAATGAAAGTTAAACTAAGACTTATTTACTCTGTAGACGTGGCACCAGCGCGTCCATGCCTGGCGACCGTGGCGCAAGACGAGGCTGATGTCGGCCGCTTATTCCCGTTTATCTCATCTTCTTCCAATTCCCGTGATTCGTTCGATTAGATTCTCTCCCGGGAGGCGAGATGGAACCCTTTCCCAACAGCCAGGCAAGCACACAGGTGAGGCTGAGGTTTCTTTTGGCGTGAAATGAGGCGACAGGAGAAGGCAGGCAAGTTTGTTTTCTTTTTTTCTGTAAGTGAAATTTTTTAATGTTTTCTTAAAAGCCATTATTTCTGGAGGGTCTGGAAGGATCGTCGTCATACCCCGTGTTCATTCTCTGGGGCGGAAGATTATGTACTTTTCAGTGTAATTAAATGCAGGTGATGTCATGGTAACTCCCATTAGGATTTTTAATTTATTTATTTCGCTATTTCTATGTCATTATCATCATCATCTTCATGTATCATTATCGCCATTCATCCTATTTTATGCCCTGCCTTGCCCCTGTTGTCCTCAAAAGATGTGTCATCCGGAGGGAGACTGACATAGGCCTACCTTAGGGGGAGGGAGTCGCACTCGTTGCAGAGTTCAGCGCGAGGAATTCATTGGCGTTTGCCGGAGTGTGGAGCGCAGAGGCCGGGGGGGAGCCTCCAGCTGTTCCGTTTGCACTGATTGGTCGCTTGCCTTTGCCGGAGAGCCGTTGGACGCCGAGCTGGAGGCTGAAGCACTTTGGGCGAGACGAGCAAAGAACGCGATTTTTTGCCGAGGATTTGAATGAGCTCGTCTTCCAAGCGTCCACCACTTGTTCATCTATTTGTTTAACCATTAATGTGTTAATAAACATGTGAGTCTGTCCTTAGCCCCCAGACTGTGTGTGGGATTGCTTCTGTTGCACCACTTTTCAAACTTTCCTGACTGATGGAAAGGTAGTCACAGGCTAGAAGGCTATGCAGATATAAGGAAGAATAAATGTAAGGCTTTCGAAGGACACGTATAATAACATGTTTGTATGACGGGACTGATTCCACTAAGTCAAGGTCATCACTGAGAAGGTCCACTGCTCTAAGTGTCGAGCGATGCTGTGGCCGCCAATCGTCATGCTCTCATTTCATGTTCATGTTTCATGACTCCACTCTTCATGCAGTAGTCAACAAACCTTCGTTATTTCCTTTAATGAGAAGAATTTAAGAGGCTCCCCCCCCCCCTTTGTTTTGTTTGGTGAAGAGACGAGATTCTCTGTCAAGCAAAAATTGAGGCAGCAGAAATGTGAACCATTATTATTACTTGATATCACTTTGGAAACTTCATACACTCAAGTTCAAAAATGCAAATCTTTAATTTAAATAATTTTGCGATTGTGTCTGGAAAGATTTGCACATGCATGCACATGTGCACACATAAACACTCACACTCATGTGTGCGAGTCCACAACTCCTTAATACAGTTGCCCTTTCCTCCCTCCAGGGCTGGCGTGAGACACAGGAGGTGGCAAGCCAGTCAGAGTATGAAGTGGCTGATATAGAGAATGTCTGGGGTCGACTGCTCTCCGTCAGGGAAAATGTCTCTGTCTATAGTAAGTCTTTTTTTTTTTTATGTTGGATTATTGGTTTTTAAAATTGAAAATTAAATTTGCAAGTAGAAGTAGTGGTAATGACTGAATTGTCTTTTAAATATTTTAAATTCATAGCATGAGCATCTTTTTCCACCTCCAAATTTTCATTCTCCTTCTCCTCTCTCTCTTTTCCTTTCCATTTCTCCTTCCCTTGCACTTCCCCCTCCTCCTCCATCTCTAGTCCACCTTGTTCTGCTCTTCTTCATCATTACAATCATCATCATGGACATCATCATCACTATCCGTTGTGGCTTTCTAATTTTGTTTTTCTCCTCCACTAGACTTAAGCAAAAACTCTTACACTTTCGGTCGAGGAGACGCCGACCACCAGTTCACGAAGGACCATTTTGACAATTCACTCCTGCCGGCCATTTCAAAAATACACTTTCGGTGAGTGGCCGTGTAACAGGTTGGTATTAGGTGATGGAATTGAATTTGTGTTGTATGTTGTTTGGTTGTATCTTTTTATTTCCTGAGTATGGTTATTTCTTCCTCCTCTTCCTCCTCCTTATTCTTCTCTTCCTCTTCTGTATATGAGGTAAATTAAGCTGTGCATAAGCTACCAAAAATTCATGGGTTGTTTTTGCCATGAGTGAGATGTATATTAATAAATCACTCTACCAAGTTTCCTCCATGTGATACCCATACCCACCACACCGTCCCCCTACCCCTTGTAGGACTGCATCTCTTACTGTCAGTCGTGCAGTCACAATTTTTGTCTCATTTTTCTTGTAAATAAAATGTGGGTTGTTTAACCCAGTGCCACCAGGAAGATGCTGTGCACATTTTTTATTTATTTATTTATTTATATTTTTGTGAAATGTCTCTGCACATAGATGGCCCTGCTAGTGCTTAGCCACAAAGGAGTCAATTAGTAGACCTTGCGACCTTACCCGATTTCCCCTTTCCTGGAATTGGCCGGATTTTTTTTTTTTTATACTAATGCCATGAATACCGATGGTATTATTTTTTTTATAGACAATATAATTACTATAATATTATAAACATTAGTAACAGCAAAATAAGATAAAGTAAAATATTATTGTAAATCAAGGAAAAGGGTAAATGGGCGAGACAGGCAGTACTCATTGGTGACTTAGTACAAGTGTAGCCATCTTTGTGGAAATACAATTAACAAAGTAAACTCAGTTAACAGTTGGCATGCCATGCACATACATGCCATGCCCGGCAGCATTGGGTTAAAGCAATAAAAGTGTGAATTGTGACCTACCCCCATCCCTCCCTCTCTGTTTCCCTTCTGTGAAGTGTGCTATAATGTATTATGTTGTTGCTTTCTGATATATGTCGTCTTTTGACTATTTTACATTTCTTGAAATATCAAAGATCCATAGGTATTGTTTACAGTTGGAGAGTCATGTTAGAGCATTTGTACATAATGGATGTAATTCACAAAATATGATTACATATATGGCAAAGATCATTATAACAATAAACAAATAAAGGCCACTGGGAATAGCAAATTGGTGTGGTCAGTTTGGAAAAGGATTTATCTTAACCTGGCTTAACATTGGCGACAAGAATGGTAAATGGCATATTGCAGATCTTATCATCTACAAAATATTATTATTATTATTATTATTATTATTATTTCTTCTTCTCATTCCTCCCTCCCTCCTTCTTTTACAGAGTGAGTCGTGAGACCAATATCAATGACGTGGTCCTACTGGAAGACCTGTCCTGCAATGGCACTTTTGTCAACAAGAAGCAGGTTGGCAGAGGGAAGAAGGTCGTCCTGCAGAATAATGACGAGATCTCCCTTGCACACGCTAATAAAAAAGGTGCGTTTATTTCTTTACCTTTTTGCATTCTCATTATTTAGATGAGTTTGGGAGAGAGGGACATTGAGTCAGAGGGAGGGCGGAAAAGGGGCTAAGAGTTGTCGTGCGGATCAGTAGAGAGGTTTGGCCTTCACATGCTGATGGGAAGGTCATATCTCTTTTTCTTTTTTCTTCTTTTGTTTTATTTGTTTATTTATTTATTAACCTTGTGTTTATTATTGTTTTGTCTTAGTAGAAGAGATAGAAGCAGGAGGAGAGGTGGAAGAGTGTGGGTAACAGACTTGGATGAGGACACTGCCAAGATTGCCCACGGAAGCCAAATGGTTCCGTTCTTAGGGAACTGCTTCTTTCCTCTTTCCACCAGCAGAATGCAAAAGACCTTTTCTTTTGTTCTTTTTACTGTTATTTTAAGGAGATAGACAAAGAATGAAGGGAGACCAAACAAGGGATGAAGATAGCAATGACCTTGATTTTTTTGTTTTTGTTCTCATTTGTAGTTAAACAGACATTTTCTTTTCTCTGTTGTTTAGGTATTGTTCCTGTTGCATGACTTTTTCCTTGGTGGGAAGAGAATTGAACTGGTAAGAAGTGCTTTGCGCTTTGAGTGTTCTTCTCTTCCTTTTGTTCGTATTTGTGAAAATATTTTTTGTAAAGGTAGATTTTGTTCCATTTTTGTTATGAGAGCTTAGTAGAAATCATTTATTGGTTTCTGAGTCAGTGTCAGTGAATCCGTGACAGAAAAATGAAAAATGGCAAAAGAAGAAAAATAAAAGAAAGATGAAAAAAGGAAAAAAGAAACAATAAACATGTAAACATAAACATCAGTTATAGATAGAATAGAAAAGAGGATCAATCTACATGAACATCGATTAGAAAAAAATATTTAAACATTTATTTGCATCCAGAAACCTCAATTAGAATTCTCACCTTCGCAGTATTTGTGTTCTACGACTGCCTGCAAAACGACGACAGCAATTACCCTCCGCAGTTGACGCAGTTGTACACCATGTCGAAGAAATTGGGTGAAGGAACCTTCGGGGAAGTCAGATTGGCATATAAGCAGGTAGGCCACAAAAATGGAAGACTGAGAGATAATAAGGTAGTTGTAATAATATAGATGATAAAGGTAAAAATGATAATAATAGTGGTGATGATCAATGGCTATAACAAATAAGATAGCAATAATTGACAGTTGAAAAGCCCGTCATGACCCAGTGTCCTTCTCTCTCCTCGCAGGACACTCTCGAGCGCTGTGCTGTCAAAATCCTCAGGAAGAAAGGCAGTCAGATTGTCCTAAATAATATAAACACAATCAACAACGAAATCAAACTTCTTCAATCGGTGGACCATGTGAGTAGAGTCTGGTGGGGAGGTTTTGTTGTGGTTAAGGGCCTCTGTCCTTCTGTCTCTCTGTCTCCATCTTTCTTCTCTTGGTCTTTGTCTTTTCTCTCTTCTCTACACTTCTCTCCTCTCCTCTCTGGTGAGATTTGATGGTGGGAGATTTTGTTGTGGTGAGGTGTCTGTCTCTTCTCTTTTCTCTCTTCTCATTTCCTCTCATCTCCTGTCCTCTCATCTCCTCTTCTGTCCTCTCTCCCCTCCTCTCCTTTCTCTCTGTCTCTGTTTCTGTTTGTCTGTATTGTGATTCTGTGTATCTTTTTCAGACAAGGATAGGGTGGGAAGAAAAATGTGTAAGTAGATAATGATAAAAGAAGGAAAAGAGTGGATGATAATGGATGATATCACTTGGCAAGATCTCTGAAATAAGTGTGTGAGAAATGATAGTAAATTCCCAAGACTAGATGTACTGTCCAAAACAAAAAAAAAGGGGGAATGGGAAAATAAGAACCTCTATTCCCAGACGACGTAACTTGACATTCCAACCGTTTCCTCCTCGGCAGCCGTGCATCATCAGGCTACAGGACGTGATCGACACTCCAGAAAAAATCTATATCGTGATGGAGCTTGCCGAGGGCGGGGAGCTATTTGACAGACTGGCCTCCAACCGCAGACTACCCGAGTCGACCGTCAAATTCTACTTCTACCAGTTGGCACTCGCAGTTCAGTACCTGCACAGGAAGAACATCACGCACAGGGATATTAAGGTACCTGAATGTGGAAGTCTTAAGTTAGAAGGGATGTTGTTTCCTGTCATTTTTGTTGAGAAAATCATTATCATTGTGGAAAATACCAAAATGCAATTGTTGATTATTACTATTACAGTATAAATTCTTGTTTTGCATTATGCATTATGATTATTTTATTTTTGTTTGTTTTTATTATTATTGTTGTTATTATGATGATTGTAATGGTGGTGATGTAAATAACAATAATTATTATTATTGATGTTATTATCATTATCATCATCATTATTATTATTATTATTATTATTATTATTATTATTAATTTATTTTATTATTTTTTATCATTATTATTTTTTATCATTATTATTATTATTATTATTATTAGTAATAGTAATAGTAGTAGTAGTAGTAGTAGTAGTAGTAGTAGAAGTAGTAGTATTTTATTACTATTCATATAGGACATAAAGTCAGCCATGTTATTATTAATTGGATTGAGTATTATTTTGCTTAGTGTCATGTTGGTGCCTCATGGTCCAG
The DNA here is from genome assembly GCF_019202785.1 of Penaeus chinensis. Taxonomy (NCBI): domain Eukaryota; kingdom Metazoa; phylum Arthropoda; class Malacostraca; order Decapoda; family Penaeidae; genus Penaeus; species Penaeus chinensis. The sequence continues at coordinate 21,894,019 of NC_061843.1, read as the reverse complement.
GTGGTGTAGTTTGTATGCTTTAAGTGCTTGACCCTCACTCTCCTTCA
>NC_061843.1:21876472-21881472 GCF_019202785.1 Penaeus chinensis | reverse complement strand
CCTCCTCCTCCTCCTCCTCCTCCTCATCCTCATCCTCCTCCTCTTCTTCCTCCTCCCCCGCTCAGCTTCCTCAGACCACACCCTTGCTTGACCTATAGACCTGCCCGTAGCAAGGGAGTAAAAAAAGGAGAGAGAGAGAGAGAGAGAGAGAGAGAGAGAGAGAGAGAGAGAGAGAGAGAGAGAGAGAGAGAGAGAGAGAGAGAGAGAGAGAGTTAGATAGCTAGATAAATACATAGATAGATAGGTAGATAGATAGAGAGAGGGAAAGGGAGAGTTAGAGGGAGAGGGAGAGGAAGAGGGAGAGAGAGAGAGAGAGAGAGAGAGAGAGAGAGAGAGAGAGAGAGAGAGAGAGAGAGAGAGAGAGAGAGAGAGAGAGAGAGAGAGAGAGAGAGATACATACATATGTATACATACATATATATATATATATATACATACATACATATGTATACATACATATATATATAATATATATATATATATATATATATATATACACACACACACACACACATATATAGTGGGTGTGTCTATCTACACACACATACACACACACACACACACACACATATGTATAAATATATATATATATATATATATATATATATATATATATATATATATATATATATATAAAATGCACCACACACACACACACACACACGCATATATATGTGCGTGTGTACATATACATGTGTGTGTTTGTGTGTGTGACAGACAGAGAGAGAGAGGGAAACAGACAGGCAATTAAGCAGAAACAGATTGGCATAAACTGACGGACAGCGAGATGGACAGCCCACCAAACGGCTGGACAGGACGGGACAAGAAAACCAACCAGCGAGGCCCCACGACGGACAGACGCGATAAAAGAAGAAGCGGGAGAAGGAGCGAGGGTGGTAAGCAAATTGGCACATGTGTTCCTAAAAAAAATCGTTTAAACACCCGATAGTGTTCTGGGTGTGTCTGGTTCGAGACTAAGTATGCCAAGATGAGGCGCTCCTTTACGTCGTCCAATTTCAGGGAAAAAAAGGAAAACTGGCAACTCACACGGACTCTGGGGCACTCCGATTCGCCAAATTCTTTTTGAGGAAAGAATAGTAACGCGGCAAACAAGTTAGCAGATTGGAGTAGATAAGTAGATTAATTAATGAACAAATACATAGACGGATTAAATGAGTGAGTACACAAATAAGTAGATGAATATAACATCAAATGAATATGCTGGTGAGGAATCACAGGAACTTGTTAAAGATGGCAGCAAATTTCAGTAAAAGAATAAAAATAGTTTTAAAAAATATATAAAAGATATATAAAAAGGAAATAAAAACATATTAAAACAACACGTGATTAACTAAATGAACAATTAAATAAGAATGAAAATGCTGGCGTGTGACTCAGGAAAATTCCAATTAGCGTGCTGTGAGTATGGTGATTTTTGATTATGTTATACGTGGTCAGTGTCTGTTGATAGATACCTCAATGGCATAATTACATACATCCATGCATCAGTGAACACGCGCGCCTGTTATCATATTGCGTGTATGAGCGAACAGACTTGTGTGTTGAGTTGTTAGGGTGGTCTATTTGCATATATGCTTGTGCAGGTATACATATGTATATGTAAATGAACTTCATACATACATGCATATATATATATATATATATATATATATATGTGTGTGTGTGTGTGTGTGTGTGTGTGTGTGTGTGTGTGTGTGTGTGTGTGTGTCTGTGTGTGTGTGTGTGTGTGTATGTGTGTGTGTGCATGTATGTACATATGTATATGTGAGCACATATAGATGTACATGTTCGTCTATACGTGATTAGTGTTGCGTGCCTGTGTGCATGGCCATGCATGCAATGTGTGTTTGTGCACATATCTATATGAGTATGGTGGAAGGGATTACCATATATATTCTGAGAATGTATTGAAAAAAAAAATGCATTTCATATACCTATATATATACAAACATATATACATAATATATATATATATATATATACATATATATACATATATATATATATATATATATATATATATATATACACACACATATATTACTGTGTTGGCAAAGCTTTTTATTTTTGAAGAATATATTTGTTTTTTTTCTGGAATATAAACGCTACACCGAACCGACCGACCCCTTAGGGACGAGAGAGATGCAGACGGCGAGCAGGCATAAACGCCCGGAAATGTATAAATCCTCTGAGCCGACCGCGAGCCGCGCTTTGGAACCGTCCGACCCTCCTTCGCATCAGCCATTAAGTGACGCGAGAACTGATTAGATTGCATCTGATATGTATCGCCTAGGCTTGGCGTCCATTTCCTTGAGGATTTCCTTGAAACAGCGACGAGGCCAAACTGGCGTAGAACTGTCGCGCAAAAAGTGGAATTTCGTTGCATCCGAGCAATTTTTGGCCGCGTTCGTGTAGCAACAAATTCTCGTGTTTTTGTTTTCTTGTGGCAGTTTATCGATTTATGAATGCACACGCGGTGTTGATAAGGAGATTATTATTTTCCATTTTAGCCCTTTTCTTCTACATTGTTCTCTTTAGCAACGAATTCTCGTGTTTTCATGTGGTGACTTATCGACTTATGGATGCAATTATGGCCTTGCTTAGTGAAGAATTATTGTCCAGCTCATTTCGTTTATTCAGCATTATCTTCTTTATCATTTGTCTTGTCATTTATCATCACCAGTTCGTTCATCACCATGATTATTACCATTGTTATTATTGTCATTATTAACATTATCATAGTTATTATTATTGTTATGATTATTATTATCATTATTGTCATTATTGCTGTTATTATTATTATTATTATCATTATGATTATTATCATTTTTATCATTATTATCATTATTATTATTGTTATTATTATTATCATTATCATTATTATTTTTATCATTTGTATCATTAATGTCATTATTATTACTATTATCATCATCTTCGTCAGCATCATTATTATTTTTATCGTTTTTATCATTAATGTCATTATCATTATTATTATCATCATCTTCATCATCATCATTATTATTATTATCATTATTATTATTATATGATCATCAGTGATAATAATGATACGAATACTATTGGTAACAACAACAAGAATAATAATAATAATAATGATAATATTAACAATAATAATATCAATATCAATAATAATACAAATAGCAATATTAACAATAACAACAACAACAACAATAATAGTAATAATAGTAATAATAATTATAATAATAATAATAATAATAAACAAATAATAATAACATCAATAATAATGATAATAACAATAACAGTAATAATAACAATAGTGATTATAATGATGATGATAGTAAAAATAATTGTAATAATAATAATAATAATAATAATAATAATAACAATAATAATGATTATAATAATAATAATATTAATGATAATAATCATAATAATGATAATAATAATAATGATGATAATAAGTAATTATCATTATTATTATTACTATTACCAATATCATAGTTATGATTATGATGATGGGGATGGTGATGATAATGATAATAATAATTATGGTAATAATAATATTATTACTATAATCATTATTACTATTATTGTTATTCTTCTTCTCATCATTATCATTCTTATATTATTATTATTATTATTATGATCACTGTTATTACTATTATTACTATCATTATTGCTATTATTATTATCACTGTTATTATCATTTTTATTGTTATCATTAGTATTATTGATACTATTATTAGAAGCCTTACCATTATTCAGACTCGAGTGAAAGCTTTTGACAGTTACACGATATTCATAGTTATCATTTTTATTATCAATGTTGTTATTATTATTATTATTATCATTATTATTATAGTACTGATAACACTGACAGTAAAAATAATGATAATAATAATAATGATAATGATAATAACAATAATAACAATATAATATTAATGATAAGGGTATTGATAATGATAATCATGATGATGATAATAGTAATGATAAAGATTATATTATTATCTTTAGTATTGCTATTATCATTATCCTTATTACTATTGGTATTTGTATTATTATTATTATTATTATCATTATCATTATCATCAAATTAGCAATATCCATAACGATAGTGAATAATAAATATGACAATTTTTCATGGAAATGATAATGATGATGATATTGATAATAATAATAGTAATGATAATTATAATAATAATAATAATAATTATGATAATAATGATAATAATATTGATAATAATAATAATGATAATAATATTAATTTTAGTAATAGTAATAATGATAATAATGATAATTGTAGTAACAATAGTATTAATAATAATAATAACAACAATAATAATTATAAAGCAAATAATGATAACAACAATGATAACCAAAAATAATAGTGGTAAGCATAACGATAATAATTATTATAGTAATATATATAATAATGATAATGATGATGATAATGATGATGTTGATGATGATGCTAATAATAGTAATAATAATTATGATAATAATAATAATAATAATTAGAGTAATAGTAATAAGAATAATAAGAAGAGTAATAATAGTAATAATAATGATAATGATAATAATAATAATAATAATAATGATAATAATAAAAATAATAATAGTAATAATGATAACAGACATTATAGTAATAATAATGATACTAGTAATAATAATAATAATAATAATAATAATAATAATAATAATAATGATAATAATAATGATAATAATAATAATAATAATAATAATAATGATAATAGAAATCATAGTAATAATAATGATACTAGTAATAATGATGATAATAATTATAGTAATAATAATAATAATAATAATAATAATAACAGTGATAATAATAATATAAATAATAATAAGAATGATAATAATAATGATAGTAATAATAATAATAATAATAATAATAATAATAATAATAATAATAACAATAATAATGATCTAATGATAATGATAACAATAATAATTACAAAAAAAACACAAACCACATATTCCCA
>NC_061843.1:21828972-21833972 GCF_019202785.1 Penaeus chinensis | reverse complement strand
TTCCTCGTCGTCTAGTAAGAGAAGCTCCAAGAGGCGAAATAGGAAATGCGAGAAATATGAGAGAGTCTTAATGCTGGAGGCGGTTCCGGGCCACGCATTGTTCTCGCTCGTATTCAGAGTCACTTCGGACACCTTAAACGGTGAGTCGGACTGGTATATCATCACCTGACATTGTCTCGCGCCGTAACCGACGATGATTGGCTGACGAGCGAGTGCGAGATGCCCTTTAAGGCGTCCGAAAAGTCTCTGAATATGAGTGCCTGAGTCATTTACACTCCGTCCAGTCTCTGAAAAAAAAAACAATAACAAAAGCCGGCAACTCAACCCGGACTCTGGAGTACCCCGACTCGCCAAATCTCTTTTGCGGAAAAAAAAGTATTTAGTGTTTATATTCTATTCTATTCAATGCCATTATATTTCTGTCTTATGTGTAAGTAACATTAAAAAATATATATATAATGTAAAACTAGCTTATTCCTTTCCTTTCCCAAAGAGAATCTGGCGAATCGGAGTGCTCCAGAGTCAGGCTGAGTTGCCAGCTTTTGTTTTTTTTTTCCCTGATATCAGACGCACCGTAGTATGTCTGGCTAAGAGTGTGGCGTAGAAAGGAACGATTCTGATCCTCAGTCACTCTTTGGACTGTGGTCTTCGTTGCCATAAACACAAGAGAAAGTGTGGGCCCGGGAGAGAAAGAACACATTTATTTTTTCTTTTAGTTTTTCCAAACGTTTTGCAAATTTTCGAGCCACGCATCCACCCATCCTCCTTTCCCCTCCGACCTTATGGTTAGTCAATGATTTATTTCGTTTATCATCTTATTAACCTTTTTTTCTCTCCTCGGCCCTAATACCGTGCCGCCGCTCTCTCTAACAAGGGGGAAGGACATGGAAAATACCTCTTGTCTATCTATTCACTTTTTTCACAGCGATAGGGGGGGGGGGGTATCGCTACTATATTCTGTAAACAGTGATTTCTAAAGGGGAGAGGGAAAGAGAGAGATAGATAGATAGATAGATAGAAAGAGAGAGATAGAGGGAAAGAGAGAGAGAGAGGGAAGAGAGAGAGAGAGAGAGAGAGAGAGAGAGGGAGAGGGAGAGAGAGAGAAAGCGAGAGATAGACAGATCGATGGGATTAGGCATGTGTATGCCAAATCCCACTCGTTAAAATGGGCATCCGTACTACATCCTCTGCCCAACCACAAGGAGGCGAGGAAGTGGAGGGGGGGGGGGGGAAGGCTAATTCATTACCATATCCTCTACTTTATCATTCTAACAAGGAAGGTGGGTACGGATGACATATCATAATTATTATAACAAAGGGAGGGCTCCCGCTGATATACCATATATTCAATGACTCAATGCTATCAATTAATAGTAATAAATCTAATATATTTTGTATAATACGTTTAACACGGGGGGGGGGGGGGGGTCCTTAATATATCCTCGACTCACTTCCTTTCACAGGGAGGATTTAATTCCTAATGATTTTTAAAGAGGAATATTAGTGACATTTGCTCTGCCAAATCACTTTTTATTTGGATGAGAGAGAGAGAGAGAGAGAGGGAGAGAGAGGGGAGAGAGAGAGAGAGAAAGGGTTGGAGGGAGGGAGGGGAAAAAGAAGAAGAAGAAGAAGAGAGAGAGAGAGGAGAAGGGAGGAGGGATGGAAGAAGAAGAAGAAGAGAGAGAGAGAGAGAGAGGGAGAGAGAAGGGGAGGGAGGGAAGAAGAAGAAGAAGAAGAAGAAGAAGAGAGAGAGAGAGAAAGGGAGAGAGAACGGGAGGGAGGGAGGGAAGAATAATAATAATAATAAGAAGAAGAGAGAGAGAGAAAAGCTCCTGGCGAATATGCCAGCCGAGGAATGTCCTTGGGTACATAGGAGCGTGTGGGGGGGGGGGGGCGGCTCAAGAGTATAATAGCCATAAGATGACTTGCAACTGCTCCCTCTGCTCTCACGCCCGCACGCCCGCAAAAGGACAGATAAGGATCTAATGAAAAAGGTCTCTCGCTCTTTTAAGCGGATAATCAATGGCCTGATTAATGTGCTCCGTCTGGCTGCCGTGGCCGCCAGGGTTTATGCATAAATGAATCAATGTATACACACACACACACACACTATAGATACATACATACATACATATATATATATATATATATATATATATATATATATATGTGTGTGTGTGTGTGTGTGTGTGTGTGTGTGTGTGTGTGTGTGTGTGTGTGTGTGTGTGTACATGTTTAAATACGCAAACACAAACACACATACACACACTTATATATATATAAATATATATATATATATATATATATATACACATATATATATATATATATATATATATAGAGAGAGAGAGAGAGAGAGAGAGAGAGAGAGAGAGAGAGAGCGAAAGAGAGAGATAAATAGATTGATAGATAGATAGATAGTTTGATAGATAAATAGATATATAGATAGATAAACATACAAACACATCGCACACACATATATATTCACACACACACACATATATATATATATATATATATATATATATATATACATATGAATATATATATATATATATATATATATATATATATATATATATGTCTGTAAGTGCGTGTGTGTGCAAACATAAACGAACATGCACACAAACACACACACGCACACGATCATGACCACACACAGCTGATCTACCTTGAATTGCATCATTGGGAGGGGCATTGGGGAGGGGCATTGGGGAGGGGCATTGGGGAGGGGGAGCGGATCAGGGGAAGGGGGGTCCATGAGGGGAGGGGGAAGGGGGAGAGGGAGAGAGGAAGGAGGGGGGGAGGGTCAGTCAGCTACCTAGCCTTTTGTTTTTGTCAAGTTTTTTGTTTTGATACTTTCTGGGTTGGCAGTCTCCTGGAGGGGGAGGAGGGGGGGCGGGAAGAGGTCAGGGAGGGATGGGGGGCGAGAGGGAGGGGCGTGGCGACTGGCTCGCTCTCATACGCACCTTTCCGACACATTAACGAGATCAGGAGGAATGTATGAGCTGCTGATGCCCAGGCGGCGCCCTTTCCGCCTCGGGCAGCCGGGAGCACTCTCATTATTTTCGCTGTTGACCTTGTTAGTTGCATTGCTCATGCTAATATCATCATCAACATAACCAACATCGTCATCTGTATTATCATCATTATCATCATTATCATTATTGTTATTGTCAATATCGTTATGATTAGTGTTATCATTGTTACAAATATCATTATTACTATTATTATTACTATTACTATTGTTATCATTATTATCATCATCATTTCCATTATCATTAGCAATGGCATTACTACCATTATCATAAACACCATCATCGTAGCCATCATCATCACATCATCATCACCATCGCAATATATTGATGCTATAATCTTCACCACTATCGTCCCTCCTCATGATATTCATAGTTGTTTCACGTCACCGCGTCACCGTTCGTCCTCCTTGGTAAAAGACTCACGCTTCCTGAGACTTTCTACAGAGGAAAACTCCAACGAAGAAAGTGTGTCAGGCTTTGGCGTGCATTGGAGATGTGACGAGCGTTAATGAGCCTGTAATCTATTCTTATTAATCGTCTTGCAGTATAATTCGGATGATCAGCCAGGACGTCGGTGCATTGTACAGTGGCATGATATTGCGTCATACGTCATGTGACACGGTTATATTGTGATTACATATCTATATCTGTCTATCTTTATATATATATATATATATATATATATGCATATATATATATATATATATATATATATATATATATACATATATATATATATATATATATATATATATATATATATATATAAAGATAGAGAGAGAGAGAGAGATATATAGAGTTATATATAGATAAATAGATATATATGTAAATATATGTGCGTATATATTTATAAACGTATATCTGTGTATATGTATGTATATATATATATATATATATATATATATATATATATACACACACACACACATATTTGGTGTGTGTGTGTGTGTGTATGTATGTATGTATGTATATATGTATATATGTATATATATGTAAATATGTGTGCATAGATATATACATATATATATATATATATATATATATATATATATATGTGTGTGTGTGTGTGTGTGTGTGTGTGTGTGTGTGTGTGTGTGTGTGTGTGTGTGTGTGTGTGTGAGTGTGTATGTATGGGATATATGTATGTATTTATATATATTCATATATGTATATATATGTATATATATATATATACACATATATATATATACACATGTAAATATATATATATATGTATATATGTTGTATATACATACACATATACATATATATGTATATATATGTATACATATGTGTATATATATGTATGTATATATATGTATATATATACACATATAAATATATATATACATATATATACATATATACACACACACATATATCTATCACACAGACACACCCATATTGCCGCGTGTGCGCTAAGAGCACGAGCGTTTCCCCGGCCTGACATTTAGGCGCGCAACCGAGGCGGCGGCGGCGAGGAAAGAACAAGGCGATGACTTGTCGTCTGGCCCTATTGTCTCTCGCTGTGACTCAGTCTGCCTAATGGCTCTGGTAAATCTCTGTGTCTGTGTCTTATGAAATTCTTGGTTTATACGTGTTTGAATAGCAGTTTTTATGAATGTATGAATTAATATGAAATCTACGAAATTATGGTATATCTATGCGTCTGAATAATGTCCATGAATCAACATAACATGTTTGAATCTCTGACTCCACATCATAGATACGAATATGAATATACACGTTATATGTGAATTGTTGAATCTATAAGGTTATGAATCAATAGGATATCGGTCTGTATTACAAGAAGTAAAACAAATATGGTATAGAAATCAGGAAACTGATGAAGTTTTTGAAATTGATAAGGTCCTAACGCAAGATAAGTGAAAGAGTCGTAAATATAGACGATGAAATAACTAAATACAAAAGGCCGCAGGAAATAGCCTTTGCTCTTAATCT
>NC_061843.1:21788972-21813972 GCF_019202785.1 Penaeus chinensis | reverse complement strand
TCTCTCTCTCTCTCTCTCTCTTTCTCTCTCTCTTTTTCTCTCTCTCTCTTCCTCTCTCTCTCTTTATTGTCCGTATTTTCCTTGCTTTGTTCGTCTGTTCTTATTCTTTGGATTTTGTCTCACTCTTTCTCTTTATTTTCCCATTTTTGTACTTCAGTTCAACAGTGTTATACCATACCAGTGTTATCACTATTATTCATATAATAGTCAAAGTGATAATGATGAAAATAATTGTGCTAATGAGGATATCCTTCCTTTACTTACTGTGATCATGATCATCATTATCATTATCATCACTCTTTCTTTCTCTAACCATCTCTCTCTCTCTCTCTCTCTCTCTATCTATCTATCTATCTATCTATATATCTCTCCATACTATCATTATCACCCGCTCTCGGTACATCTCAAACTCTTTCCTCTACCTCGTGTCCTGTAACTGAAGTTGTTTCTGGGCATCCTCCTCCTCCTCCTCCTCCTCCTCCTCCTCCTCCTCCTCCTCCTCCTCCTCCTTCTCTTCTCTTCTAACACAGGCATATCTAGTCGTCCATATGCAATAATGGCGTCCGTTTGGGCATTTAAGTTCTAGGGAAGTTTCACCTCGTCTGTTTATATTCCTTGCTTGGTGTTCGTACGGTTTCTGTGCGTGAGGGAGTGAATGTCTATATTGGAGTTTCCAGTGCAATGCGCCTGCTCCGTTGTCGTGTCTTTTCGTGCATAGGGGGTCCATTTTCAAGGAATGAACGAACTGGCAACTCATCCCGGACTCTGGGGGTACTCTGATTCCCTAAGTCTGTTGAGAAAAAATAACAATGTGTTGTAAAGCAATAAATGAATATGGTATAGAAGTTTAGAAATTCCAGACATATTCAAACATAGATGTCAGGTATGAGCTAAATTGAATAAAAAAAGCGAATCAGAATGCTCCAGAGTCCGGGGTGAGTTGCCAGTTTCCGCTTTTCTGAGCCTGAATGGAGTCCCTCGTCTCATGATTTGCACATTCTGCGCTGGAGTCTTCTTCTGTCTGGTCAGTTTTCACTCAGACGACACTGGTTCTTAGTGAGAGGCCTTGAGGCGCGGTCCATAGGCCTTCTGTCTCCTTCATCAGTCTCATCCTTGTCAGCCAAGCCCAGCTCTTCTCTGGCGCCGCTCCCAATGCCTCAGGACCTGCTCGCGTGATCCCTTCGTCTTCCAGGGTTCTTTCCTTTCCTCTCTTCCCTTTTGTATCGCTCTCTCTGGCATTTCTTCCTTCCTCTGCTTGTTTCAGCTCTTTTCAGCTCTCCGAAGTCACTTAGCAAAGCTCCTCTCTCTCAATTCCAAGCAGCCCTTAGCGATACCTAATTCCCACCTGCTTCTCTTTCGCTTGGTGTCCAATCTAATCTGTCTTAGTCTGCTCTCGGAGGCATTTTCACTTTTGCGATTCTAATTGTAGTCCTCTGCTTCTCTCGTCCCTCTCTCTCTTGGTAGCTTGATGCCTTCACAGAGTTCCAATTTCCCCTCTTCGTGCTGCATGAAGAGTGGACCTTAAATTCCCTTCAGGTATTCCAGCTGAATGTTCTTACTCTTAAGCTCAGCGAAATGGGTCGAGACAAGCTGACGTCACAGGAGAAACCTTATTCAATTCAATGAGACAATGTGATTTGTGTAGATGCAAATATGAAGGTATCAGGACAAGCAGTTATGACCTGAAACGGAGTACAGTCACACGACCTTCCGGGGAAGAACCACAAGTTTCTCAATCTTCTATAACAATATCTGCATTCCATAGACGAGCAAGCGTCCAGACCTCAAAGAATGTCAGTTAAGACCATGTGTAAATATTTTATTGTGTTGAATATGTGGGCATTCTTTATTGTGACTGCTGCGGTGTGGACCAGTGCTTCCATGTTAAATAGATGACATCCCCATGCCGCTCCCTACCAGCGTGTTTACTTCTGTTAGTTTCATTGTTTCTTGTATTCCCGAGGGAGGAACGATAGCAAATGCCTTCTTGCAGTCTGTCCCCGTCTTGGTCAGCTTGATATCCTTTCCTTTGATGTTCAGCCTCATAGTCTTCCCTATTAGGAGCTTTTATTTTTTTTCCCTTGGCTTCTTTTCGAAGTCCTGTTCTCACAAATATTTCGAAATTTGTTGAAACTATTGCATCGTGCTGCCGGTCCTCCCTGGCACCTCTTCTGAAGCTGCTCTGCTCGGCCTGAGTGGAAGCTTCCAGGTCTTGAGCCCGCCAGCGCCTCCTCCAGTTCGGCTCCGTTCGCACTTTCGGTCTCACATTTTCTGCTATGCTCCTCATGTCTTGCAGTTCCTTTGCCCTTCCTCTCTGCCTTTCGGGAGACTCAGTTTTCTTCGTAACATCTTCTAGTCCCACTCTGTGATCCCCAATTTCTTAGATTTTATTTTACCTGGCATTTCCGTCTCGTCCCGGGCCGTCCCGACGCCGCTCCTTGCCTCGTGCTGCTCCGCCCTGCTGGCTCCAGATGCCATTCTCTGCCTCCCTTCCTCAGCCTCTCTGTGGAATCCTCTTCTGCCGAGCTTCCCCAGTTATTCTATTTTTTTCCATTTGGGTCTTTCTTCCTCCGTACCTTGCATAAATCTGCTCCGAGTCGTTCCGCCGGCTTTCCCGGGCGCTCTGCTCCCGGCGGAGGGCCTCCAGCGGCGTCCACTCTTTTCGCCGACCAAGGCCACGTCCTCACCTGGGACATTCACGAGATGACGTCCGAGGAATGCTTTCCTGTCATAGCATTCCGGTCAGGGGAAGCCCCAGTGTTCCGGGCATGACACCATCGCCAGAGAGCTTCCGGCCAAGGTCAGAGAGTCCACCCAGCCCTTGACACAGACGGAAGCCCTCCAGAAGCCAGCCTGGAATTCCAAGGTTTCGAGTCTGTTCGCGCTGCGCCGGAGGGTGGCCTGGCGAAGGCGTCTCGCGAGGCGTCGATTGAGCGCCATCACCGTCATTATCCTTTTACTTATTCTTATTATCATGCGTTATCATTTATCATTATTATTATTTATCATTCTTATTAGTAGTAGTGGTATTGTTATCATTATTATCACAGTAGTAATAACTGCCATTGTTATAGTATTATCATCATTACTATTATTATTGTCATCATCATTATTAATTTCATCATTATTATCATTTTGATGGTGATTCGAACAGTTATGATTATCATGTTTATCATTACTATTATAATAAGTATTTTTATCAACATTACCATCAGCATTATCATTATTGTTATCATTGTAATTATTATTACTATCATTATTTTCATCCTTATCAATACCATTATTGTCATCCTTGTCAATATCCTTATTATCCTTATTATCATTATACACATGTATTAATTATATATATATGTATATATATGTATATATATATATATATATATATATATGTGTATATATATATATATATATATATATATATATATACACATATATATGTATATATATACATATATATATATATATACATATATATATATATATATATATATATATATATAGAGAGAGAGAGAGAGAGAGAGAGAGAGAGAGAGAGAGAAAGAGAGTGAGAAATAGAGAGAGAGAGAGCGAGAGAGAGAGAGAAAGAGAGAGGGATAGAGAGAGAAAGAGAGAGAGAAACAGACAGACAGACAGACAAACAAACAGACAGATAGACAGGTGAATAGGTAGAGACAGAGAAAGAGAAAGAGACTTCCACAGTTTTGTCATTTTTCAATCTTGTTCTAATTTTCCCTCCAGTTAATTTCGAAAATAAAGCTTATGTTCCAAAAACCACAAATTACATTTACGACTGCAGATTACGTGGTGCCTCGACCTCTCCCCTCGCTCTTATTTACTTCCTCGGCGGCCAGTTTGGGGGGGGAGGGAGGAGGAGGAGGAGGTGGAGGTGGAGGTGGAGGTGGAGGTGGAGGTGGAGGTGGAGGTGGAGGTGGAGGTGGAGGTGGAGGTGGAGGTGGAGGAGGAGGAGGAGGTGGAGGAGGAGGAGGAGGTGGAGGTGGAGGTGGAGGTGGAGGTGGAGGTGGAGGTGGAGGTGGAGGTGGAGGTGGAGGTGGAGGTGGAGGTGGAGGAGGAGGAGGAGGAGGAGGAGGAGGTGGAGGGGGAGGAGGAGGAGTCGGTGGAGGAGGAGGAGGAGGTGGAGGAGGAGGAGGAGGTGGAGGTGGAGGTGGATCAGGAGGAGGTGGAGGAGGAGGAGGAGGAGGAGGTGGAGGAGGAGGAGGAGGAGGGAGGAGGGGGAGGAAGGGGGAGGAGAGGGGGAACAGGGATGGGGAAGAGGACTGAGTTTGAGAGATGGTGGGGGGAGGGGAGAGTGGGGGTGAAAGAGGGGAGGGTGAGGGGGGAAGGGTAGATGAAGGGAGGGGGGGGAGGGGTAAAATGTCGCTCGCGCACCGACCTTCACCCGCTGACCTTTGACCACACAAGTAAACGATGATGGCTGACCTTTGCGCGAAGCTTCTACGCATCTGGAGACTGTCCGCTTCGCCCCCCTCCCCCTCCCCCTCCCCCCTTCCCCTCCTCCCTCCCCCTCTCTCTCCCTCTTTCTCTCTCTCTATCTCTCTCTGTCTCTATCTATCTATCTATCTGTCTATATCTGCATCTGGCTCTCTGTCTCTCTCTTTTTATTTATCTATCTATTTATCTATCTATCTATCTCTACCTCTGTTTCTCTCTCCTCGTTTTCTCTTGCTCTCTTTCTCATTCTCTTTCTCTCTTCCACTTCCTCTCTTCGTCTGCCTGTTTCTTTTCTTAGCTCTGTCTTTCTACTTCTTTCTATATCTCTGTACGCCTCGCCTTGTCTTTTCCCCCCTTCCTCCCCTTCCACATCCGACCCCCCCCCGCCCCGCCCCCTCGCACCTGCATACCAGAAGGAAGAATGGAACGGTGGATGGTGGGGGTGGGGGAGGGGTAAGGGAGGGAGGATGAAGTGGGGAGGGATGAGGGTGGGGGAGGGGAAGGGTCGGGGTGGGGGCGGGACGAGGATAGAGGTAGGGGTAGGAGTAGGTGTCAGGGAGGGGGAGGGCGAGGTGGGGATGGTGGGGAGTGGGGGGGGGGGCGTTCGTGAGAGACAACGGCACTTGGCGATCTCATAATGTCGGCGAGCGGGAGCGGTCGCCCTCAGCGAGTGTCCGAAACAGGGATTCAATGACATCATCTTTTACTTGCAGCGTCGGTCGAGGATCGCCGTGGTGGATTCCGCCCAATTACTCCCCTGTTACAATTACCGAATCGTGAAGTTCATAATTCATGAACCAAATCACGGTATTCCCTCATGCTTCACTCGAATTACAAAGCTGTTTCTTGCCTTACGAATTAAATCACTGTTACTTCATCCTTTTGCTGATCTAATTGTATAATCACTGTAACCTTTTTGATTTATATAACTTAATTATTTAATGGCTTCATAATTTGCAAGACAAATCACTGAATTACCTCATAATTCAATGATTTAAATATCTGTTTGCGATATACCGTGTATTTATACAATTTCACAACAGCATTTGATTACTTAACGCCTTAATTACATCAAATAGATATTCACGGACCTCATCCCTCACAAGCGAAATCGCAAAACCTCCTTCCGCTTCAGCCATCTCCTCCTGCCTTCGCCGCCAAGCGATTCCATTCGCATCGGCCGGCACCCTAGTTACCTCGAGCCTTAACGAGCAGAGCCCCAAATTTCCTGGTGGCTCGATGGGTCCTCGAGTCCCCCTTTCCTGGTCAAGCGGCGGCCGTGCCTTCGCCGCCAAGGTCGCTGACGCCTCCTTGCTCGCCGTAAAGCCCCTTCGTGGTATTCGGGCCTTTGCGGGATCCGCGGCGCGCGCCCACCGCCCTTAGTGCGGCTTCGGATGGGCAGAGGCTCCTGATCTTACACGCTCGCGCTCGTCTCACACGCACACATGCCCACACGCACATGCACACCCACACGCATATTCATCACACACACGCACGTATACTCACACCCACACTTACACACACACACTTGCGGACACAAATGCACACGTGGCTACTGCCCCAAACCACACGCATAATTATTATTTGGGACTAAGACATTATATTTTAATTTATTCTTCCTATTAGCATGCCATTGCTATCGTTATTGTTCTTATTAATAGCAGTGGAAGTAGTGGCATCACTAGAGAGAGAGAGAGAGAGAGAGAGAGAGAGAGAGAGAGAGAGAGAGAGAGAGAGAGAGAGAGAGAGAGAGAGAGAGAGAGAGAATGAGACCTACTGGTATAAAGATTAGTGTTATTATTGTTGTTATATTGTCAGTATTGCCATTGTTATATTCACAGTAATGATATGATTAGCCATGTTGTTATCATTTCTGTCATTATCATTATCATCATTATTGTTATTATTATTAGTAGTAGTAATATTAGTAGTATCAGTATCGTTATCATATCTACCCATATTACTATTCATATTACCCATCTAATTTTCGCCCTTATTATTATTCATCGAAGAACAACGGGCCTAAAAAAAACGAAAAAGGTTTTAAAGGTTAAAGTGTTTTTTAAAGGTTTTTTAAAGGTTTGATTTGATTCCATTTGTTACAATGGATATTTTTGGTGTGACATAGTGTCTGTTTCATTTTGCTTCTAAACTATCCCCTGTGTGCAAGGAATGGCCGGGGTTACCATCCACCGGCGGCGAGGGATTCGAACGCAGGTCAGCAAGATTGCTAGACGAGAACGCTAACGCTGCACCACACTCGTCATTGGTCAAGACATTGGACCCGGAAATGCCCTGCAGTTCGCGCCCCTTCGGATGGGTTCGCCCTTCGTCAGGAAATTCGGAGATCGTCTGAGTTTTCCTGTTACACTTTTTTGCTTTTCTGTTTGTTTAATTGTGGGTTTTGTTAGCAAGGTTTTGTCATTTTTGTCACGTGATTTTTTTCTTCAAGATTTGTTATTGTTGTTGTTATTATTTTTATTATTATTATTATTACTATTATTATTATAACTATTATTATTATTATTACTATTATTATTATTATTATTATTATTATTATTATTATTATTATTATTATTATTATTATTTATTATCATTATTGTAATTATCATTATCATCATTATTATTATTATCATTATTATTATTATTATTATTATTGTCATCATTATTATTATTATTATTATTATTATTATTATTATTATTATTATTATTATTATTATTATTGTCATTTATTACTGTCATTATTATTACTATTACTATTATTATTATTATTATTATTATCATTATTATTATTATTATCATTATTATTATTATCATTATTATTATTATCATTATCATCTCTATTATTGTTATTATTATTATTTTTATTATTACTATAATTTTAACATCATTTATGACTATATTATTCTTACTATTATTTTCTTTATATTACTCTATCATTATTATTATAATTTTATTATTATTATCATTATTATTATTATTATCATCTTTATTATTGGTATTATCATAATTATCATTATCATCATTATTATTATTATCATTTGTATTTATCATGTTACTTTGTTATGTGTGTGGGGGATTTAATTTTTATTCTTTTTTTATTCGTTTTATTTTGGGGTAAAAATCCTTCTTAACTTTCCTGCATTTGTTTATTTTTTTTTTATATATATTTTTTAACGAGATTTTATGTTAATATTTTTTTGGCGGAAACAATTAGTTGGAGTTTCGTTGGCCTTCAAATTACAGCATTTCCCAACGAATTTATTATATTTATTTCGCTGCTTTCTCTGGGTTTTTCCTTTCAGCCTGCATCCGAGCACTGAGGCTTCCTGAAAGTCAGTTTTCGCCTATTTTTTTCTTCTTATAAAATTCTTCTTTAAATTTATAATATTATTTTAATGTACATACATACGCTCACTATTATGATTTCGGAAATTCTCTTTATCAATATCCTTTATTTTTCTATTTGGGTGTCCACAGAGTCTATTTTTAAATGTTATTTTGTTTACAGGAGAGAGAGAGAGATTGGTGCGGGGTGCGCTTGCTTGTGTTTAGTGATAGCTATATGATCTTATATGAGAGAATGAGATATATCTATGCTATCTATATATAGAGATATCGATATTCTCTTAGAGTAGAGATAGATAGATATGATATATCTCGATATATATCTATAACGCTATATTTCGCGATATTCTCTATATCTCTCTATCTCTTTTTGGGTATAGAGGTGAGAGATTTTTAGAGAGATATCTCTCTCTCTCTTTTTTTATCTAGATCGAAATCTCGTGTTCGAGATAGCTCAAGAGAGAGTATCTAGAGAGAGATAGAGATAGAGCGATATGTGAATATATCTCTATATACTAGTGTTTATTATCGTCTTCTCTCTATCTATACCTTCTCTTTATT
This sequence comes from Penaeus chinensis, assembly GCF_019202785.1. NCBI lineage: Eukaryota > Metazoa > Arthropoda > Malacostraca > Decapoda > Penaeidae > Penaeus > Penaeus chinensis. The sequence goes on along the minus strand of NC_061843.1, from coordinate 21,805,614 downwards.
ACTCTCCGCTCTATCTATCTATATCGTCTTATATCTCATACCTCCTATATCTCTATTATCTTCTATATCTCGCTCATTCTGTTGCGATCAATTATCAGTCTATATTCGATCGATATATAGCGTATGCGCGATGAGTGAAAGATGCTAGGGATATATCGCTATATATACAATATTTATCTGCTGTTGGTTTGCTATGCTCTAGCTTTTTTTTGAATCTATCTCTATATTTTTTTTCTAATTCTTTCTCTATCTATCTCTCTATATTAGGATGATATTCTATTATTCTTCATATCTCGATATATCGATGCTATATATTATTCTATAGCAATCTATATACATATATATAAAACTAACAACATCAACATCTAAATATCACTAGAGGCTAGAGAGATTAGAGAGCTTGATGATATATATATAGATAGATATATTGGTGTTTATTATCTATATCTCTTCATATATCTCTATATGCATAGGATATGTCTATTTATAGATAGCTAGATATAGATATGATCGACTAGTCTAGACTATATTATATATTATCTATATAATATCTCTAAATATCTCTCTATATTTCTCGATCTATTTTTTTCTTATTCTCTCTTTTTTAACGCACTACTCACTCCTCTTATTTATCTCTCTATCTACTCTCTACTCTCTCTTTAAGTATAGAGAGATGCGAGCTCCCTGATAGCTCTATATTTGGTATAGATGCGTAAGAGCGAGAGAGCGGAGGAGGAATAGTATAGAGAGAGAGAGATCTCGAGATTGAGAGAGATGATCGGGATAGAGAGAGAGAGCAGAGTTGCTACGTGAGTGAGAGATTGTATGCGTGATATGCGCTAGCTGAGAGAGAGAGAGAGAAGAGAGAGAGAGGAGTGAGAGGAGAGAGAGCGAGGCGAGAGATGATCGGAGAGAGGAGAGAGAGTGGGATGAGAGGAGGAGAGCGAAGAGAGAAGCTTAGAGAGAGTGGTGGGGGTGTGTGGGGGGTGTTGGTTTAATAGGAGAGAAATGAGAGTGGGGTGAGAGAGACAGAGGAAATGAGAGTGGGAGGAGTTGGAACAGAGTTAGGAGAGAGAGAGAAGAAGAGAGAGGCGAGAGAGAAGGGAGATAGTAGAATGAGCGAGGCGAGAGTGCGATGGATAGGATAGTAGAGTGAGATGAGTATGAGAGTGAGGGGATAGAGATAAAGATAGATGGATAATAGAGAGAAGTAGCCAGATAGCTAGCTAGTAATCTAGATTGATAGACTATAGATTAGGAGATAGAGCGAGAGAGATAGATCGAGAGGCGATAGATAGAGGTGAGATATTATATTACAGAGGAGAGATAAAGAGGTGAGATAGATGGGGGGGGGTGTCCAGTTGAGTAGGAGATCGAGGAGTGTGTGAGGGTAAAAATCTGAGAGAGATAGAGATGGAGAGAGAGATGGAGAGAGATAAGGAGATCCGATAGATAGATAGGCTCGATTGATCGATAGATTATAGTGAGCGTAAATGGAAAAGAGAGGAGAGAGAGGAAAGTATGGAGAGATAGAGAGAAAGATTTAGAGAGAGTTTGGGGGTGATGTGAGCAACAATAGAGAGAGAGAAAGAGAGAGAGAGAGAGGAGGAGAGAGAGAGCAGAGAGAAGATGAGCGAGAGATGAGGCGTAGAGATGATAGGTAGCTGTGAGGGAGAAGTAATTCTAGCGTCGATGAGAGTAGAGAGAGAGAAGAGCTAGATCTCGGATGATTGTGTAGCGAGAGAAAAGATAGAGGGAGAGAGAGAAGAGAGAGGGGGGGGGAGGAGAGCGAGGAGTGAAAGAGGGAGAGAGAGAGAGATAGAGGAGAGGGAGGAGAGAGAGGGCGAGAGTAAGAAGAGAGAAGAGAGAGGAGGAGAGGAGAGGATAGAGAGAGGATAGAGAAAGATAGAGAAAGAGAGAGAGAGAGAAGTGAGAGAGGGAAGAGGAGAGAAGAGAGGAGAGCGAGAGAGAGGCGAGAGAGAGAGAGAAGAGTGAGGCGAGAGAGGAGAGAGAGGAGGCGGATGGGGGGGCTAGATTTGGAGGAGGGAAGGAGGAGGGAAGAGTGGATAGGAGATAGGGGAGAGAGGAGAAGAGAGAGAGAGGTGATGGATTAGAGGTTATTTTGAGCTTAAGAGGAAGATCTGAGATTCTTCCACAGTTCCAGGAGGGATAAAGAGAGAGAGGGGAAGAGAGAGAGGAAAGATAGAGAGAGGAGTGAGAGGAGAAAGAGAGAGAGATTGGAGGTGGAGTAAGATGAGAGAGAGCGAGAGATGGGGAGAGAGAGCGAGGGAGAGAAGGGCGGAGGAGCGTCGAGAGAGTGAGAGAGAGGGTGAGTGGGGAGGCTGAGAGGAGGAATCGAGACGCCACTAACGAGAGTAGAGAGAGAAAGAGAGATAGGGGAGGGGAAGCGCGCATGCGCTATGAGAGAGATAGATAGATTAGAGAGAGGAAGAGAGAGAATAGAAATGTCTAGTAGTAACAAGAGAGAGAGAGTGAATCGCGCGCTGAGGAAGAGGAAAGAGAGAAGGAGAGAGAGCGAGAGAGAGGGAGAGACGGAGGAGAGGAGTCTAGGGAGATTGGAGTGTGGAGAGATGAGTTCGAGAGAGTAGAGAGAGAGAAGATGAGAGAGAGAGATGTACTGAGAGAAAAGAACGAGAGAGAGAGATAGAGATGAGAGAGAGAGAGGGGGAGGGGGGGGGAGGAGAGAGAGGAGAGAGAGAGAGGAGAGGAGTGATAGAGAATAGAGAGAGAGAGTGAGAAGAAGATAAGTGAGAGAGGAGAGAGAGAGATAGAGAAAGAGAGAGAGAGAGGTGATGAAGTGGAGAAGATGGTTTAGAGAGAGGAGAGAGAGAGAGGGAAAGAAGGAAGAGATAGAAGAAAAGAGAGAGAGAAGTAGTAGGGAGAGGTGTTGAGAGAGAGAGGAGATAAGAGGAGAGATGGAGGAGAGGTTGAGGGGAATGAGAGAGAGAGAGGAGCGAGGAGAGTAGTGACACACAAGGAGAGAGAGTGAAGGAGAGGGGGGGGGGAGGGAGAGGGGAGGGGAGAAGTGAGAGAGAGAGAGAGCGAGAGAAGAGAGAGGAGGGGGGGAGGAGGGGGAGAGAGAGAGAGATGAGGAGGAGAGGAGAGAGAGAGAGAGAGAGGAGAAGAGTAAGAGAGGAGTAGAGAGAGAGAGAGAGGGTGGGGGAGAGAGAGGAGGAGAGTGAGAGAGAAGAGAGAGAGAGAAAGACGAGAGAGAGAGAGGGGGGGGAGGGAGAAGAGAGAAAGAGAGAGAGATGATGAAGAGAGAAGGAGAGAGAGAAGAGAGAGAGGAGAGAGAGAGGAGAGAGAGAGGAGATAGAGAGAGGAGAGAGAGAAAGTGAGTGGGAGAGGGAGAGACGATGTAGAGAGAGTGAGGGAGAGAGGAGCGAGAGAGTGGAGAGGGAAGTTGAAAAGAGAGAGAGAGAGAGGAAGAGAGAGAGAGAAAGAGAGAAAGGAGAGAGACGAGAGATAGGCGAGAGGGAGAGAGAGATGAGCGAGGATCTAGAGATGAACTCACTCGCGGGGAGAGAGCGCGAGAAGAGAAGCTATATATTATATCTCTATATAATACATCTGGAGAGAGAGCGAGAGCGAGCGAAGAGATAGAGAGAGCCAGAGGAGAGAGAGAGATAGAGATCGCAGAGCGAGATAGTAGAGAGAGAGAGAGTGAGAGAGAGAGAGGAGAGAGGAGTGGAGAGGTGTGAGGAGTAGGATAGAGGAGAGAGGGAGAGAGAGAGCGGAGAGAGCGGTTGGAGGAGAGAGGTGAGAGAGAGAGAGTGAGAGAGAGAGAGGAGAGAAGAGGGGAGCGATTGAGAGAGAGAACGATTAGCGAGGAGAGGAGAGAGAGGGAGATCGAGGAGAGGGGTATTATATGAGTTAGAGATAGCTCGATCGAGCGTCTATCTGGGATGAGATATGAGTATATAGAGTAGATATATAACTCAATAACTAATAATCACTCTCTCTATCTATCTACGCTCTTCTATATATCTATCTCTCTATCGATCTTATCTCTTTTTTTTCTCTCTATTTATATATATCGATATCTCTATCTTGCTTTTTCGATACACTCATATCTATCTCTGCTCTCTCTATATTTTATGATATCTCTCTCTCTGAACTCGAGATAGAGCGATAAGATAGTCTTCTTCTTTTGTGATGATCTCGTCTTATCTCTCTACCTCTCTTTCTTCTTCCAATCTTATCTCTCTCCTATTTATAGCTCTTCTATCTCCTCCCTACCACGATCTTCTATCTTGCTAGTAAAGAGTACGGGTATATCCTAAGTGTATCTATATCTATGATAGCTATCTAGAGTGTCTGCTGATGTTTGCAATATAGAGCGAGCGAGTGAGTGGAGAGAAATTTGCTAGATGAGGGTGGGGTGATAGATGATAAAGGGGGGGGGTGATCTGATAGCTGGTGTGCTAGCGTGTAGCTAGCGCGCTAGGAGAGAGAGAGAGAGAGGCTCAGAGGAGAGAGGAGCGGAGAGATAGTAGAGAGTGATAGATAGAGAGATAATAGATAGATTTAACATACAACAAACTATAAAACAAACTACAATATATCTATATCTAGAAGATAGAGGGCTAGGAGCTCGTCTAGCTATCTTGTGTGAGTATCTCTCTATGATTATATCTATATAGCTATATTATCTCTTTTCTCTATATTCTATCTTATATTCTATATATATATTAGATCTCTCTCGCTATCTATCTCTCTTCTCACCTCACTCTCTTCTATATATCTTCTCTCTAATATATTTTTTTTATTCTATAGCTCATTGTAGAATTCAATAACGCCTGAATAACTCATTCTTTCGCTATATTCTCTCTAGACATCGATGTTTGATCTCTCGTTATCTATTCTCGAATATGATAACTCGTTTTTGTGCGTATCTCGCTCGGTATAGGTTTAATCTCTCTATCTCTAGATCTCTTCGTCTATATAGATCATCGAGAGGAGAAGGAGCGGTATATATAGAGAGCGATATAGTGCTAGATAGTTCTTGTCTGTTATATCTATTATCTATGATATCTATCTCGCGATAGATCCAGATTTCTAGCTAGGGAGAGAGAGCGGAGATAGAGATATCGAGATATCTCTCTCGGAGTATTATCTATTCTCTCTCTTTGGTTTTGTTGGACTCTATGGAACCTAGCTATAGGTTGAGATATAGACGAGCAATAGAGTGGGGAGGAGAGATAAATATATATCGCGATATAAGAGAGATAGATATATCGTCGCTGCCTCCTCTCTCTCTCTATATTTCTCTCTCTATCTATATTTACTCTGCTCTCCCTCTCTCTTTATCTCTATCATCTACATCTCTCTCTAAAAATATCACTCAATATATATATATAGATATATATAGCTATCCGATCGCGATCGAGCGATGAAGAGAGCGAAGCGCTTGAAAATCGAGCTAGCAGCGATATAGTCTGTTTGTTTTGTTTCCATTGTCTGCGATATGATAGAGTGCCTAGAAAAAGAGAGCGAGAATAGCTTTGGATCTCGAGTAGTTCGCGATAAACATGTATCACGATTGACTTGACAGCAAGATATTAGAACGATTGAGATATCCGTGTTCACCGCTACAGAGATGCTCGCGTCTCACTCGAGATCGTAGAGAAAGATTTATAGAGTTAGTTTGTGGGAGCGATAGCAAAACTATACGAGCGCGAAAGATAGCTGAGCGAGGAGAGGTGCAGATCAATGCGCTCGAGCTAGCTCTGGATTGGAGCTATATCTATATATAGATAGCTGAGATACTACGAGAGCTCTAGCTATGGCGAGAGAACGAGAGAGAGAGAGGAGAAAGAGCGAGATGGGGGGGAGGGATATGCGCGCTCGTCTCACGCTACGCTCGATCTAAGAACCGCATGAGAGAGTTGAGGAGGTAGAGGCGATCTAGAGAGAGAGAGAGAGGAGAGAGAGAGAGAGAGAGGATTGTTAGTCGCACATTCTTATATATTCAATTTATGCTCGATCGATGATTCGTGATGCGATATATTCTATCGCTATAATATAGCGCGCTCTAATGATCGAGATTATTTCGTATATTAGTGTCGAGCGAGAGAGAGATAGAGGGAGAGAGCGAGATAGAGAAAAGAGAGATAAGCACTATAACCTCTTATAATATAGATGGAGTGAAGGATAAAGAGAGAGAGAGAGAGCGATGAGAGAGAGAGATGAGAGAGAGGCGATGACGAGATAGAGTTAGAGCTCTGGGTTGGTGTTGGACGGATATGAGCTGCTACATCCATATATATTATAGAGCTCAAGATATATGGGGGATGAGAGAGCGAGAGATATGAGGAGAGAGGGAGCGAGAGATATCTCGAACGAATCGTCCCCTACTCTCTCATATATATATATAGCTAGACTAGAGCGATTCTATCTATATCGATCTATATTAGGTTATTCTATCTTATCTCTTATAGCTCTCTCGATCTCTCTCATCTCTATATCTCTCTTGATATAGTACCTCACTATAGATATATATATAGAGATAGAGAGAGAGTTTTGTTTTGGATGTAGAGAGCGATCTCGCTAGCTATATCTCAAGCTCACTATCTCTAGCTATTGAGATCTAGAGCTAGATCTAGAAAGGAGAGCTGAGAGATATTGAGTAGCTAGGATAGATAGAAATAGAGGACTAGATAGAGAAACTATGTCTATCTATTCTATCTATCTAGCGCTATATAGCTCAGATCTATATATATCTCTATCTCTCTCTATCTATTCTCTCTTATCTTCTCTATCCCCCCTCTCTATCTATCTCTCTCTTTTTTTTTGTATTCTCTAGCTGATATCTAGTCTATCTATATCGAGCTTTTTTCTTATCTCTTCTGTTTCGATGATTCTCTATATTATATATCTTCAACTTAACGATGAGTAGATGAGATAAGCGAGCGTTTTGTTGTTATCTCTCTCTCCTGCTCTTCTCTCTCGTTTTTTCTTATCTGATGCGGATATATAATAGATTCGATTATATCGCTATCTAGATAGATTAGAGATTCTATTCGAGATATTTCTATAGATAATATAGCTAGCGATCGCGATGATGATCTGATATGCTATCCACTCTCTGTTCTCTCGCTCTCTATATATCTATAGAGCTATATATATATAATCTATAGCTATATATATCTCTATTACAGAGATACATCGCTAGAGATATATATATAGCGCGATGTAGATAGCGTAAAGTATCTATGCTCTCTCTTCTTCTCCACATATACAAAAAATCATATATAAAAACAATACATATGTAGAGATCTCTATCTCTAGATATCTCTACTCTCAATATCTATATATCTCTCTATATCACTCTCAATATCTATCTAACTCACTTTATCTCTCTCTTCTCTCTCTCTCTCTCTCTCGTATCTCTCTATCTTCTATCTATCTATCTATTTATCTCTCTTCTTTCTCTCTTTCTCTCTCTCTCTTCTTCTCTCTATCTCCTCTTATCTATATATATCTCTAGATATATCTATCTCTATATATTCTCTTGTATCTATATATATTAGCTATATATTATATATATATATCTATATATTCTCTCTGATTCTATCTATTCTCTCTTATCTTCTCTTTCTTATCTCTATCCATATATATTTTCTATAATCTATAGTCTATCGAGTATTCGTATCCTCCTTTCTCTCTCTCATTATATCATACATCTCTCTTCATCTCTCTATCCTTCTCTATCATCTATCTATCTCTCCTCTCTTATCCCTCTATCGCTCTCTATTTTTGTTATTATCTCTCCCTTCTATCTTATTATAAATAGCTATTATATTCATATATATCTATCCTCTCTCTCTCTATAAATATATCCAAATCTCTCTATCTGCCATTCTATCTCCCTCTTCTCTATCTATCTATCTCTATATATACTTCTATATCTATTTTTTTTTTTCTTAATCTCGAGCTCTAACTACGCGATGATTAGCTATCTCTATATCACTGCTATTGTAGTTCTCGTATAGGATCGTATAGAGTATATGTATGTATATGAGCGCGCTATTAGAGGACTGCGTATAGATGAGAGCGATATCTATCCGATATATTAATCTACTCGTCTTATCTCTATATATATTCGCGCTCTATATTATATATATCTATCTATAACTCTATCTATCTCTCTATATATCTCTTATCTCTATCTTCTCTGTTTTTTTTTATTTATCTCTCTCTCAATTCTCTCTCTCTCTCTCTCTCTTTTCTTCTCTCTCTATCTATCGCTCTCTCCTCCATCTATCTCTGATATATATAGATATATTATATATCTATCTCTATCTCCTATCTCTCTCTCTTTTCTTATCAAATATCTAGGCTATATAGATTAATATAGTATTATCTCGTAGCTATCTCTATGATATATCGATCTCTCTATCTTTTTTTTTTTCGTAATATATAGATTTACCTCTCTCATCTCTATATATTTATATTCTTTTTTATCTCTATATCTTATCGAGCTATATCTCTATCATATATATATATCTAGTCTATATCTAACCTAATATGAGCACATATATCTCCCTCTATCTCTAGATGATCTCTTTCTATAGATGTCTAGTTATGAGGAGAGGAGAGAGAACGATATATATATAGCGCATTACTCTGTTTTATATATATCTATATATAGAATGATATCTTATAGATTCCCTATCTCTATCTCTCTTCATATCTCTCTCTATCTCTCTTCTCTATGTCTATCGACTCTATCTCTATATCTGTATCAGATCTAAAGATAGATTATATCGAATTATATGAGCTATATGAGGTGGGGGTGGTATTGTATATATAGGATATCAATCTCGCTATCTTCTATTATATTTGATTATCTATATATCGATATATATAGATATTTATGTATCTATATTCTCCATCCTCTATCTCTAGTAGATCTATTCTCTCTATACCTACTTTATCGATCTCATCTATCTCGCTTCGATATATTCTATGATTGCTTATATAGCTGATATAGAGCTATCTCTGATCATATATCTATATGTATCTATCTTTCCCTCCACTATATATACTATATATATCTTATCAAATCTTACAATATATATATATAGATTATAACTTATTCTCTCTATCTTCCCTCTTCCTATCTCGATCTATATACGAAAGAGATAGAGATATGTGATATGAAATAGCTAGCTAGAGCTCGATATATATATAAGGATATAGCTATATCATCGTATGTTTGGGTTTGGTATTCTATCTCTATTCCATCTCTATATATATAGGTCGTTGTCTCTAGATATGAGATCGAGAGAGATATAGGAGAATTAGATAGTCATATCGCTGGTTAGTGTTTTTTATCCTTTCTATATTATGATCGAGAACGATCGTATAAGAGACTATCTATTTTGTGTTCTTATATAGAAGATATATATATGATCTCTATCTATATTCTAGCTATAGATTAGGGTTTTTTTATATCTTTTTCTATCTCTTCTCTGAGATATATATTCGATTATTCTATATTAGATAGATAGAGATTCTCTTCTCTCTCTTATCTATATATCTGCTAGATCTCTTCTACTCTATCTAGAGAGAGGTGTGAGAGAGAGAGAGGTGGAGGAGAGAGAGAAAGAGAGAGGGAGAGAGAGAGGAGAGAGGAGAGAGATGAGAGAGAGGAGAGAGAGAGAGAGGTGAGTGAGAGAGAGGGAGAGGAGAGGAAGAGAGAGAGTAAGAGAGAGGAGAGAGAGAAAGGAGAAAGTATGATATATATATTTATATTTAAGATGAGAGAGAGAGAGAGAGAGACAGAGGAGAGAGAGGACAGAGAGAGAGAGAGAGATAGAGAGAGAGATAGAGAGAGAGAGAGAGAGAGATGAGAGAGAGAGAGAGAGTGGAGAGAGTGAGAAGTGAGGTGATAGAGCGAGGAGAGAGAGAGAGAGAGAGAGAGAGAGTGAGAGAGGAGAGGAGGAGAGAGAGAGAGAGAAGTGTGAGGGAGAGAGTTAGATGGAGAAGAGAGAATGAGAGAGAAGAGAGAGAGAAGAGGAGAGAGAGAGTGAGAGGAGAGCAGTGAGAGAGAGAGAGAGAGAGAGAGTGAGATGATAGAGAGTAGAGAGAGATAGAGAGTGAGAGAAGGAGAGAGAGAGTGGAGAGTGTGAGTGAAAGAGAGAGAGAGAGAGTTAGAGGAGTGGGAGAGAGGAGATGAGGCGAGAGAGAGCGAGAGAAGAGAGAGAGAGAGGAGATGGAAGAGAGAATGAGAAAGAAAGAGAGAGGAGAACGAGTGTGAGAGAGATGAGTGAGAGAGAGAGAGAGAGAGAGAGAGGAGTGGAGAGAAGGAGAGAGGAGAGAGAGGTGAGAGAGGGAGGAGGGAGATGAGAGAGAGAAGAGAGTGAGTAGGGTGTGAGACGAGAGTGAGGTGAGATTGAAAGAGAGAGAGGAAGGAAAGGCAAAGAAGAGAGAGAGAGATAAAAACGGAGACAGAACACAGAAATCAGTCATACAGACAAAACAGCGAGTCTTTAGCCTGGCTCTAATGCGTTCACAACAGAAAGACAAGCTAACTGTACTTCCCTGATTATATTAAGTTTGTGTTCCTTTTGTGAGTGAAATCAAAAACCAAAAGACAGGACTTTGCATGATTATCCGTGCATGTTTTGTGTGTGGCGGTTAGATGCTTGTGTGTTGTTGTTGGCTGAAAGGCATGTGGCTTGTGTTTTTTGCATCAGAAAGGGGAGGGGGGGGTTAGGCAATATAGCGATTTTAGGGATTGGTGTTAATGGGTAGAAGGCAAATATTCTTTAACTCAGTAGAGAGCTGGTATGTGTATGTTAATTGTGAAGGATATTATTATGATTATATTTTACACGAAACGGTTAATTGTGTGTGGATGTGTGTGTGTGTGTGAAGTGTGTGTGTGTGAGTTGTGGGTGTGTGTGTGTGTGTGTGTGTGGGTGTGTGTGTGTGTATGTGTGAGTGTGTGTAAACATAACTTACTACGATAACACACCACACACATTATATTTGTATATGTATATATCTATAATGATATATTATATATATTTATATTATATATATATATATTATATATTGAGAGAGAGAGAGAGAAAAAAAAATTATCTATATTGTTATCTATATTATTTGTATATATATATATATATATATATGTATATATATATATATTGTTTGTGTGTGGTGTGTGTGTGTGTGTGTGTGTGTGTGTGTTAGTGTGCAAGTGTTGTGTGTTATTACTTTTGTTAGTCGGATTATTTCTAAACAGACTGAAGTTCATAGTTTGCATGATATCGTATTTCAGTCTTTCTTCTGCTGGGGAAGACTCAAGCGATAAGCTTTTCGATAATTCATTGCACTAGCGAGGGTTCGGGCGCAGGATTCGACTCACAGGCGGCCATAGGTGCCACGCCGCAAAAGACGGGCTTTACATTGCCTTTGCCGCAACGCTCCTGCGAAACGCAGTCGCAGATAGAGAGATCCTGTCCACTCTGCGATGGCCAGAGGACAGGGTGGCTCGGTGTATTCGTCTTTGCGCGGCTTTGCTCGCATGATGGACTCTCTAAAAAAAATCAAGGTGAGAAAGAAGATCGGCTGCAATTTGGGGGTCAAGGGCCAAGGGTGATTTCTTTACTATCTCAAAGGATGCGTTAGGACTGATGGGGAACCCTTCCTTGGCGAGGGTTATGTTGTCGTCAACAAATGGGAAGATTGCAATGGGCTCTCTAAGAGCGCTTCAGAGTCTTTGAGAGAGGCTTTTGTTAAAGTTAAGTCAGAAGTCAGTAATCCCAAAACAATGATTATGGTGAGGTTATTTAAGGGCCAATAAGTTGTGAGACAGTAGGTGAGTCCAGTCTGCACAATTGACTCAGTGTATTAGGTTTTTAAATAAAAACAAATATATCATCTGAATGAGCCTTATGTGGATTCGCATGACACGGTTTATAGCAAGCTTAGTAGCTTTGTCAGGAGAGCAGGGGAAAAGTTGCACCAAGTTTTGTTTTCCCGAGTCAAGTTGGAGAGGCCGTATGGAGGGTGATGGATAATAGCACCGTTTGAGGTTCTTTTCTTAGATCGATATACGCCGACATGCAAATTATTCCACTTGGTTTTTGTTTCTTTCCCGGCGATTGAAGGTGGGGCGTAACCCACGGGGGGGGGGGGGGGGGGGGGTGATCATTCATATATTTTTTTAAATCCATTTGTTGATAATTGGAAAATAAATGCTATGCATCAGCGCACAGAGGGTTATATCGCTTGCAAGAAAGTAATTATCTAAATCAGAAAAAATGGCAACTAGTCGCCTGATGGAGTACTCGATTCGAAGTTGCTTGAGAAGAAATGATTAAGTCATGTTTGATTTTCAATAAGAATAATATAACGTATTTCAGTACAAAAAAAAAAAAAAAAAAAAAAAAAAAAGGACCAAACATATTTCATTTAAATGATAATAAATAAGGTGAATTTATGTGAATGGTATAAGTTGTTATTGACTAGAATAAAGAGAAGGCTTGGCGACTGAGATTCAATAGTTGGGTAGGTGTGGTTGTCATTTTCTTTTGTTTTTGAGTTGGAGCGTTTAGTGTTGTCGATGAGTGACGTCATTTGCGTCCGCCGATGTTGCTGGATCCGAGAGAAACAGAATGAAGAAGATTGTTGTGATTACAATAAGTATGGGTTGCGTTTGGTTTTGAATTAATTTTTGTTTTATTTCGTTTAAGCGAAATTTGTGTTGTTTTGTAAATTGTATCTTTATTTATTTCTTCATTATTGTTATTATCATTATTATTATTACTATTATTATTATTGCACACGGATTTATATTGGAAAAAGTCTGAAGAAAGGTCCATCAAATCTTAAAAGGGTGTTGGTGAGAAGAGTTAGAATTTGCTGCAAAAAAAACAGTTTTGCCTGCTGTCTGTTAGTGTAGGTGTTTCGATGGGCGAGAGCTATGGTGACAGACCGCAGCTGGAAGTACTCCTTAGTTAATTTGGGCATTTTTGCAGTACGTTCAATGTGGGTCCAGTCATGATGTGAGCTGCGTCAATGGTGGTTCGATTGATTTTATATAAGTCAACTTATTGATTAAGGAAGTGGGAGCAGCCGTTGGGGGAGAGCGCTTGGTGGGTAAGGTTCAAGTGAGTATGGGTTGACCTTTTCTTTCTTCGCGCGTGCTTGAGGGCTAGGGTAGACAATGTGGCAGGGAGCCAAGGGGGCTATATTGGTTAGGTTGCGTGAATGGGGGCCCTACCAGGGGGGAGGGGGGGGGGGGGGGGGGGGGTGGAAGGGAAGCAGAGAGAGGAGAAGAAAGAAACGGGAAGCGAAGAAGACGAAGAAGAGAGAAGGCGAGAGAAGCAGGAGAGAAGTGCGAAGGGGCAGAATAAGGGAGAGGACAGGGCGCAGAATACGAAGAGCGCCCGCGAACGCAGAAGGGAGAGAAGACGCGAGCGAAGCGACGACGCGAAGCCGGGGGGGGGGAGGCTCTCCGAGAAGGACAGAGGAGGGGAGAAGAGTAGCAGAAGAAGAAGGAAAGAAGGAGAAGTAGAGAAGAAGGAGAAGCAGAGAGCAGGAGAAGCAGCAGAAGACGGGAAGACGCAGAGAGAAGGCGAAGCGAGAGCAGAGCATGGAGCGCAGAGCGCGCGCATAGCGGCGTCGAAGGTTGACGAAAGCAGCGCGAAGGGAGAAGAGCAGAAGGAGAGAAGCGGAAGAAGAAGAAGAAGAAGGAGGAAGAGGAAGAGAAGCGGAGCAAGAGAGAGACAGAAGAAGAGAGAAACGGAGGGGAGGACGAAGAAGAAGAGAGAAAGAAGAAGAAGGAGTAAGGAGGGGCTCGAGATCGGAGAAGACAGAGAAGGAGAGGCGAAGCCGAAGAAGCAGCAGAGAAGCAGTAGGAGAAGCAGAAGGAGGAGAGCAAGAGGAGCCGCGACGGAAGAAGAAGAGAAGGTAAGAGAAGAATGGAAGAAGAAGAGAGGAGAGAGGACGGGAGACGCGAGACGCCGAAGAAGGCGAAGAGCGAGCGACGGGAAGAAGAGAAGACGGCTAGTGAAGAGAGGCGAGAGAAGAAGTGCGAAGCAAGGAGATGCGGAGAAGAAGGGAAGGCAGAGGGGTAAGACTAGCGGCTGCGGCGAAGATGAAGCCGCGGCGGGGCGCGCAGCAGCGCCGGGCGCGATCGAGCATCGCAGAAGAAGATAGGGACTAGGAGAAGAGGAGGGCAGAGGCGAGGAAGCAGGAGCCGACACAGAAGCAGGGGGAAGGAGACGAAAGCAATGAAGGACGGGAAGAGAAGAAATAGAAGAAGAGAAGCAGCGCAGAGACGGGGCATAGAAGCAGGAGGGAGCCGAAGAGCGAACAGGGGGACGCTGAAAGAAGCTGTGATGACGCCGCAGACGACGAAGACGGCGAGATTCCCCGGCGAAGCGAAGGCAGAAGGAGGGTGGTGGGGACCACGAAGAGAAAGCAGGAGCGCAGAGCAGCCGACCGCGGACGGGAATCGCAGAACTGGCGAAGAAGCCGACCGAAGACGACGGCAGACGCCTGAGGGAGGAGGCGCAAGCTAGCAGCCTCCGACCGAGAACGCAGGCGGTGAGCATCCGACATACGAGAGCAAGCGCAGGCATTCGCGGCGCGCGTATCTAGAAAGCCGAACGCGGCGAATCGACGAAGGGATGACATCAGGACGCTTAAGCATGAGACTGCTTCGGCAGGTGGCTTCTCAGAGCAGCCTTAGCCGAAGCCGCACCGAATCCGGGGGAGCCTCAGCAGCGTCGATACTCCGCCTATCTCCCTCAGAACTAGAGGCTCATCTACTCCGCTGACTAATGAGTCCTCATCCGTAATCCTCCGCCGCCTTTGGTGCCTCCTCCTCCTACATCCTCTCTCGTATCGCCTCCGCCTCCTCCTCCTCTATACCTCTCCTTCCTCCTTATCTCCTCCTCTGGCTCTCCGCTTATCCTCTCATATTTATCTCCTCTCCTATCTTCTCTTCTCTCATCCTCCTTCTCCTCCTCCTCCTCCTTCTCTCCTCCTCAGTCCTCATCTCCTCCTCCTCCTCTCCTAATCATCTCCTCCAGAGACTCCGCTCCTTATCCTCCTCATCAGACTCCTTGCTACGCTTCTCTTTATCCTCTCTCCTTCACTCTTCTCCTTCTCCCAGCCTCTCTCTCCTTTCTCTCTCCTTTTTACTCTCTTCTCCTCCCTCATTCTTCCTCTACCTCCTCCTACTCCTCTCCCCTCCATCTCCTCCTCTCCTCTCCTCTTTCTCTTTTTTCTCTTTCTCCTCTACTCTCCTCCTTCCTTTCTCCTTCCTTCCTCCTCTTTTCTCCTCCCTCTCCATTCCTCTCTCCTCCTCTCCTTCTCTTCCACCTCCTCCTCCTCTTTCCTCTCTCCTCCTCTCCTCTTTCCTCCTCCTCTCCCATCTTCTCTCTCTACTCTTTTCCTCCTCTCCTCCTCTCCTCTCCTCCTCTCCTCCTCCTCTTTTCGTCTCTCCTTCTCTCTTCCCTCATCTTCTCCCTTCCCTCCTTTTCCTCCTTCCTCTTTCTTCTCTTCCTTCTTCAGCTTCTCTCTCTCCTCCTCCTTTCCTCCTCATTTCTTCCTCCTCTCCCTCTTCCTCCTCTCCTCCTCTCTCCTCTTCCTCCCCTGTCTTTCTCTTCCTCCTCTCTCCTTCTCCTCTACTCCCTCCTTCTCCTTCCTCCTCTCCTTCCTCCTCCTCCTCTCTCTCCTCCTCCTCCTCCTCCTTCTTCTCCTCCTCCTCCTCCTTCTCTCCTCTCCTCCTCCTTCTTCCTCCTCCTCCCTCCTTCTCCTTTCTCCTCCTCCTCCTCCTTCTTCTCCTCCTCCTCCTCTTCTCCCCCCTCCCTCTCCTTCTCCTCCTCCTCCTCCTTCTCCTCCTCCTCCTCCTCCTCTCCCGGGCTGACTTTGTGGTATGTCGTTGGGACTCTCTTTATCACTGATATTATTATTGTTATTGTTATTTTTATTATCCTTAGTCTTAGTAGTATAATCTTCATTGTTATTATCACTATCATCATTATTGTTATAGTAATTTTGTATTACTATTATTACCAATAGCAAGTTGTTATTATTCATTTCGAATACTACTATTATCAATATTATTAATATCACTACTATCACCATTCTCATTATAATCATTATCATCACTTTTATCATCATCACGGGAGCAACACTGCAAACAATGCATCATGCAGTATCACTGTAGAAAATGCATTATTATCATCATCATTAACATTAATTTCCTTACCGGTATTAGTGGTTTCCCCATTCCAATTACCACCATCATTGTTATAATTATTGTTACTCCTATCGCCTTCAGTAATAGAATCAGTTAAGCAATGAAAGTAACTTAGCTGACGCGCGTCCAATAAAAAAAATAAAAACTGGCAACTGAACATAGCCTCTGGAAAGCTCCGATTCGGCGCCCGCTTCTTGTTCAGATCAGCCGGCACTTGATACGTGGCTATGCCTGTGCTTGTCAAACTTACAGGAAATATCCTTCTAGAAATTGTATTGAAATTCAGTGCCTCTAACGCCACATTTCTTTCTGGAGTTCTTCGATTGGCCGCGTATTTCATTTGTCCTACATACATGACGCCTGATACGCTACGACTACATATGCTCGGTATTA
>NC_061843.1:21738972-21758972 GCF_019202785.1 Penaeus chinensis | reverse complement strand
GCGACCGTAAACAGCACTGTGTGTGGAAAGGCTTACTGCAACGAATGGTCATTTTGGAAAAGACGACGAAAAATCGGTCCGTCTGAAAAGGAAGGCCTTAGAAATCCCAGATACTCAAGCGCTAAGGATCCCCACGCCTCTTGAATCCCTCCTTCCACTCCCTCCCTTGCTTACCCCCCTCCCTCCACCCCCCAGGGCGCGACGACCCCCCCTCGGACGCCTGCGAGAGAGACGAGGTGCTCCTCTCCGACGGCGACTGCCACGAGCTGCTCCAACAGGGCCCGTGCGAGGAGGATGAGATCGTGCTGATGGACCGCGCCACCAGGCAGGTGAGGCCCGGGGCTTGGCTCAGCATCATCATCACCAGTATCAACATCATCACCAATATCAACATTATCATCATCGTCATCATCACCATTATCATTATCATTATTACCATCATCATTTGCACAAATGGCAAGTCCAGCGATATTTCCTGTTATTTCCATGACGGCGCATAACATTTCTATCAGTCATTCCTCCATTTCCTTTTCGTCATAATCTATGCCTTCATTTATTCAGTTATTCATTATTTTATTCACTCGTTTATTAATTAATTTATTCACTCAATTATTTACTTATATTCATTCCTTTTCCTTATTTATTCACTTATTTATTCATAAATTTACTTATTCATTCACATATTCACTCATATGTCCATTAATATATTCATTCATTTATGCATTTATTTACCCATTTATTCCTTCTCTTTCACACTCATCTCTTCGTTCACTCACTCAACTTTTTATTTATTCATTCACTCATTTATTCATTCATTCACCTATATACTAATTCATTCACTCATTCATTTCCCCACTTATTCATTCCTTACTCACTCACATTTATCACTCATCCATTCATTCATTTACCCATTCATTCCTTATTATATGTTTCACTTATTTCCTCCCCAGGGCTACTGCGGCGCGCGCCTGTGCAACCCCGACCGCGTGTTCGTGTTCGGCGACCAGCAGTGCCACGACCCCAACGAGCCGGGGATCTGCCCACGTAAGGCACTCGGGGGGAAATGGGGAGGGACTGGAGGGGGGGAGGGATTGGTGGATGGGTGGAAGAGAGGGATTGGTGGATGGGGAAAAAAGAGATGGAGAAATGATAAAAAAAATAAGTAAGTAGCTGTTGTGGGAAACGGGAGAATGAATGAAAATGAGACTAATTAATAAAAAGCATTAGATAGATGGATAAATGAAAGTTATAATAAGTATGAAATATATGAATGGATGAAAAAAATAGATGAACGGATGAAAAGCATAACTTAGATGAATAAATGAGAGAAATATTGATTACATGAATTTTAAATATCAAATACGTGAATAGATAAAAAGTGTAGTTCCTGAGAGAAGTGAGTGAAGTGAAAATGCGAAATGCTAATGATAGTGAATATAATGATGATAGCTGATTATAGATAATAATATTAATGATGCAAATACTGATGATGATGAAAATAGTTATGATGTGACAGTGATAATAGTGATTATGATGTTGAAAGAATGATAATGAAAATAATAATAATAATAATAATAATAATAATAATAATAATAATGATAATAATAATAATAATAATAATTATAATAATATTAATGTCAATATTGATATTGATAATAATAGTAATTTTCATAATGATAATAATAATAATGATAATGATAATAATAATAATAATGATAATGATAACAACAACAATGATAGTAATAAAGGATACAACTAATGCTACAACTGCTGCTACTACTGACAATAACATTAATCATTATTATTATCATCATTATAATAATGATCAAAAATAATAGTAATAATGATAATAATAATTGCAATAACGATTAGAATAATGGTGATAGTTATAATGATAAGAACAAGAATGATAATAATGAAAGCAATTTAGTTCATATTTAAAGAATGAGACTCCCCCCCTTCCTCTCTCACCTTCCCCCTTCTCCCTCCCTCTTACCCCCTCCCCCATTCCCCTCTCTCTTCCCCCTCTCCTTTTCTCCCCCATTCCTCCTACCTCTCCCTGCTTCTCTTCCTTATTTCCTCTTTAATCCCCCTCTTCCTCCTTGCCCCCCTTCCTCCTTCCCTTCCCCGTTCCTCCCCCTTTCCTTCTCCTCCCCTTGCTCATTCTTCCTCCTTCCTTCCCTTTCCCCTCTCCTATCCACCCTCCCTTCCATCCGTCCCCTTCCTTTCCTCCCTCGTTTCCCTTCCCCTTTCGCCCTTTCCTTCCTCCTTCCCCCCTTCCTTTCCCCCTCCTCCTCCCCCTTCCCTCTCCTCCTCCCCCCTCTCCCCTCCCCCTTTCTCCCCACAGCCGGCCGCCGCCTGTTCACGACCGGCTTCGGGACACCCGTGTGCGGCTGTCCGGACGGCACCTACGAGGAGGACGACGACCTCGACGACGACGTGTGCGAGCCGGTCCTCGCGCGCCTCTCCGAATGCCCCCCCGGCGAGGTCAGTGGAAGAGGCACGGCAGATGGGAAGGGGAAGGGAACGATAAATAGGGGAGGAAA
Source organism: Penaeus chinensis (assembly GCF_019202785.1). NCBI lineage: Eukaryota > Metazoa > Arthropoda > Malacostraca > Decapoda > Penaeidae > Penaeus > Penaeus chinensis. The sequence goes on along the minus strand of NC_061843.1, from coordinate 21,756,426 downwards.
AGGGAAAGATAGATAAGGGAGGGAGAGGGAAAGATAGATAGGGAAAGAAAGGGGGGAGATAGATGGGGGAGGAAGAGGGAAACTAAATGGGGCTAATGCTGATGATATCCACAAAACTAATTTACGCAATGATAAAACGAAGGGCATCTTTGGGTAATTATAAGGACGAGAATACGATTGACACGCCCCCACCCCCCAGGTGTTCTGGTTCACGAGCTTCCGGCGTCCCCCTGAGTGCGTGCCCGACCCCTGCAAGGGACTCAACCTCAAGCGCGGCCCCAGCGACCTCCCCTTCGCCCCCTCCCTGCACGACGGGAAGTGCTACCAGATCGGCTCGGTAAGGCGTCGCCTTTCTTGTTTTTTCTCTCTTCTCATTTATTATCATGGTTCATCCTTTCGTCTTTTCTCTTCCATGTCCTCTTTCCTGGTTTTTTTTTGTTTTTGTTTTTTGTTTACCTTCTCCTTCGGCTCGGCGACCTATTGCCGCCTTTGCTGATTCTCTCTTACCTCCTTTCGCTATTTTCCCCTTCTTCATTTCCTTCCTTTCGTCCACATTCCCAACATTTCTTTCACTGCCACCAGTCTCCTCCTATATTCTCCCTCCCTCTCGTCTCCTCTTTCCCATCTTTCCCCTTCTTCTTTCCGCCCACGCTCACACCCTTGCTCCCCCTCTAACCCCCTCCCCCCCTCCGCAGCGGCCGCCCTTCTGCCAGAGCGACGAACTCTACTCGCTGTCGTTCGAGCTCCTGCGCGGCGTGTGCTCGACGCTCGACGACGCCGGCTACCAGCTGCTCGACGCCGACACGCTCGACTTCCTGGCCAGCGTCTACGGATCCCCGCTGCCCCGCGACGCCCCCTCCAAGGACTCCAAGGACTCACGCACCAAGCCATCGTCCTCCTCGTCCTCCACCCGCCGCCGCCCCTCCTCGTCCTCGTCCTCGTCCCGCAAGGGCGTGAAGGCCAAGATCACGCCCGCCGGCACGACGCTGCTGGTGCCGGCGCCGCGCCCCGCCATCGGCTCCTCCGTCATGAAGGCGGCGGCCAACGTGAGCTTCCCGCCGCCCTTCATCATGGGCCAGTCGGTCGTGGCCAACCACCACGACGACGCCGACGAGGACGCCCTTGAGGACGGCCACACCATGGTGGCGCTTCTGCCCACGCACATGAACGCCTTCTCGCCGCCGCTCATCGCCGTCAACGGCTCCATCTCCGTCCTCGGCTTCCTCAGCAAGTGAGTCCGGCGCCGAGGCGGCCGCCTCCGCGCGGACGCTTTCATGTGTGTCTATTGTATATGTATATGTGTGTGTGTATATATGTATATATATATATATATATATATATATATATATATATATATATATACATATATATATATACACACACATACACATATTTATATTTATAAACATATCTATATATATATAATATGTATATATGTAGATAAATAGATAGAAGTAGATACCTATATGAGTATAGATATAGATATGGGTATGCATGTATGTGTGTGTATATGTATATACATATATATACATATATATATATATATATATATATATATATATATATATATATACACACATATATATGTATATGTGTGCATGTATGTATATAGATATATATAAAATATATATAAAATATATATATAATATATATATAATATATATATAATATATATGTATATATATATATATATATATATATATATATAATTTATATATAATATATATGTATATATATATATATATATATATATATATATATATATATGTGTGTGTGTGTGTGTCTGCATGTGTGTGTGTGTGTGTGTGTGTGTGTGTAAATTTATATTAATTAATCTAGATTGATAGATAAACAGATATATACTGTATAAATATAATATACGGATAGATAGATATATAGACATAGATATAGATATGCCTGCACATGCCATAAACCCTAAGCCTTTTAAAAGCTCATCGTTATCTAATATGAGACTAAATCGAAGATCCTTACCCCCCCCTCCTCCCCAACAGCCTGGTGCCGGGCGCGCCCCCCCTGCACCACCGCGGGCGCCGTTCCCCCCAGCCGTTCGCCTCCCCCGGCAACGTGATCGAGCCCGGCCTCTCCGCGTGCCGTGCCGGTGCCAGGCGCGACGGCAACGCCAAGTGCCGTGACACGTGAGTTGACACTGAGTAATGGAAATTGAACTGATACACTGCGTCCTGCCTCGTGCGTGTGTGTGTTTTTATCGGTCACATAATCCTCTACATGAATTAATCCTTCTCGCCTTCCTCTGCAGGGTCCTTCCCAGCCGGTACCCCCCCTCCCGCCCCCGCAGGACCGCCCCGCCCGTCCCCGCCCGGCCCTCCTGCCCCCCCGTAAGTGGCCGTCGCTCCGCTGTGCCAAGGCGACTCCTGGCGCCGTCCTGGTCGCGAGAGGGAGCGTTAGGATAGGCTGCATTTTGTTCTCTTTCCATTTGCTTTGCGTTTTTACTCTCCATCATTTTCTCTCTTTCTATTTCTTTTTTCACGTAATCAGAATTAAATTGAAGCTAAAATGACCAGAATTCAAATTAATGAGGATTCAAGTAGAATCGAATTTAATTGAAGTTAAAACAACATTATATTGAATCTAAATCCATTGGAATTTGCTCTAATTTGATCGGAACTGAACCGGAGAGCCCCAGCACTGAATCCGAACGTGTCTTTCTCGCAGGGAAGCTTCTGGAACCTGAACCGCAGCTGCTCCTCCAGCTCGCAGGGCATCGCCAACGCCATCTCCAACATCGGCCTCGGATAAGCCCGGCCTCCGAGGCTCCCGCCGGATTTTATGCCAATTCTTTTCTATTTTGTGCTTTGGTTCTCTCGTTTTTTTTTTTTTGTTTTTTGTTTTTTGTTTTTTTATTTACTTCTCTTTTCATTATTTTTTCTTGTGTTTATTTTGTTTATTTTCGTTTATGCAAATTTTATTTCCTTTTCTTCTCTCTCTCCTTTCGCCTCCGTCTCCTTGTTTTGGGCGCGGGACGTTTGTCTAGAGTCGCCGACGATCTGTTTCACCGGAACTCTTTTTCTCATTTACTCCATGTTTACAGGTGACAGATAAAATATTTAAAGGATAAAAAAAAGACAAATGTAAAATATATTTTCCTTTAAATTCGCTGTTTTTGCGCAGTAGACTATTCTAGTCAGCCATTCGGAGTTACTCGTTTTTAAGCTTGGCATTATCATTCTCTTCTCCTTATACTGAACTGCTTTGTGCCTTTCCAGTGTAACCTATCCAGTGATCACGATGGAAATGGTAATGATAGTGTTCCTAATCACCTAGGGCTTCCTAATGGCGGCTTCAAAAAGCAAAAACAACACGAAACGAAAGGAAGACAAACGTCCTGCGCAGGGGATCCAAACCTTAATACAAGTAAATTCAAATATCTGAGTCCTTTTGTCTTTAAAGTTCCGAGTAGCATAACTTCACGATTTCATTAATATTTTAGAGTTAGAGATAATTTTGTGTATACTCTAGTGTCTTAAGGGAAAGGAAGCTTGGACTGCGTTGAGACCCGCTGGTTGTTGAAGGAAGAAGACAGTGACGCAATATATATATTTTTGGGATTTTTTTTTTTTTTTTTTTACAAAGAAATAAAACAATATAATGTTCCTTATAAACTTAAGTTTATTGTTCGCCGTAGAAAATGTTTAGATAAGATCATCGATTTTCATATCATGTTTTGAAACCGAAATGCGCTTTACAAAAAAGAAATATATATATATAAAAAAATAAATATATTGACTTGCAGACCGAAACTAAGAAAAAATCAACAAAGCAGATTTATTCTCAAATATATATACATATATATTTTGTCCCATAATATCAACCCAGTGGGCGGTCTTGTCATTCAGAGAAAGAGCAGAAACCGTGATGGTGTTTTGTGATTTTCAAAATTCTTTCAATCATTACTCTTTAAACATATTTCTGCCTGTGTTACCGCGATGCATTAGAAACACAGCTCTCTCAAAATCCCGATCCTTGCTTGCGTATCCAGAAATGTACAATGTAATGCATGTGTAGATAAGCCCTGGGCATTTATTCTTTGGTGATATATACAGCACATAGTGTATATATATATATATATATATATATATATATATATATCATATATATGTATATTGTGTATATATATAAATAAATGTATACACAATATATATAATATATATATATACAATATATATACATATATATATATGCATATGTATATATACACTCATATTTATATATATTTATATATATATATATATATATATATATATATATATATATATGGTGCATGTATGTTTATCGATTAGGTGATGGTACGAAGAGGTGGCCACAAACACTTCCCAAGTCATCAATTAACAATTTATAGAAGATTTACAATAACAAGGATAATAATAATTAAGATAAGGCAACTCCTAGAGAAAATATTTATTGATGTAACAAAGTACAAAGTAGACGATGCCACGACAGGAAGGACCACCGGGGAGTTTGTGTCGACGTTCGTGATGATAGTTCTGAGGAAACCCAGACAGTGCCGAGGAAACGCCTTGCCTTCGGCTTCTGCGGAACGATGATGACAATAAAGAGAAAATGGACTTGGCGCGTTTCCTTTTACCTACGGACTGTCTAAAAGCTACATTTGCATAATTGTTTATATGCATTGCATAGATCGACATATGATACGGCTGCATAGACACGTATATTGTCCTGAAAACAGGAAGTTAGAAATGATGTAATCAGCTGTTTTGGCTCTACTTTCTAAATGAACCTTATAAAATATAAACTATTCAGCCATTATACAATATAGGCTCGCACACACACACACACACACACACACACACACACACACACACACACATATATAAATATATTTATATATATATATATATATATACATATACACACATGTGTATATATATATGTATATGTGTATATATATATATATATATATATATATATATATGTGTGTGTGTGTGTGTGTGTGTGTGTAATTCACACACACAAACACACACACTATATATATATATATATATATATATATATATATGTGTGTGTGTGTGTGTGTGTGTGTGTGTGTGTGTGTGTGTATGTATATATATATCTATATATATATATATATATATATATATATATATATATATATATATAAGTATGTGTATATACACACACATGCATACCCACACACACACACACACACACATGTATGCGTGTGTTTACATATATACATATACATATATACATATGTAAATATATATACATATAGATAGATTTATGTAGGTATAAATATATGAATAAGAAAAGAAAAAAAATGTATATACATACATATACATACAAATATACATTTAGACACTTTTTATTGGTTTCATTATTTAAAATATTAGAGCAATAAGAACTACAATTTTGTGTTTTTTTAAATATTTTTCTGTTTTCATTGTGTCCCAATAACACAATATATGGACCTTCAACTGCCTAGGACTGTGTGCATTTGGCACGCTGGCTCTTTGGTATTCAGAGGATAGGAAAAAGGTATATTTCTCAGCAGTAAAATAATAGCAATATTGCTTTATTATATCAAAAACTCTGTGAAAGTACATACTAAGTACATGAAAGGAAAATCACAAACGCAAAAGTAGACTTTCTTATGTATAGTCGAATTACCAAATGATGTGCCAGTTTTTTTGTGAAAGTTGATATCCGATCTCAAAGTACAGTATAAAAAAAAAAAAAAAAAAAAAAAAAAAAAAAAGGCATTGAGTTCAAAGATTAATGCAAATCATGAACAGATGATGAATAGCACACGTTTACATACATACTAGACTTTGAGCTTGATTCGTGTAACTTTCTCCAATATTAGCACCCCATTGCCTCATTTGTGTATACTACGAATCAACTTACCTCACTTGTCTGGCTCCTCTTCTCTATGTAATGCTTTTGTGTGCTCCATTAAACGACTTTTCCTGGAGAATCCTGTACCACATACATCACACAAGTAAGCTTTCCTCTTTATATGTACTTTCGTGTGCTTCACCAAAGTACCTTTCAGAGAAAATGCCTTGCTACATATTTCACATTTATAAGGCTTCTCTTTTGTATGTACTCTCATGTGAATCACTAGAGTAGTTTTCTGTGAGAACGTCTTACTACATACATCACATTTATAAGGTTTCTCTTTTGTGTGTACTCTCATGTGGTGAACTAGATGGTGTTTATAACAAAAAGATTTGGTGCAAACTTCACATTTAAAAGGCTTGTCTTTCGTATGAACTGCCATGTGTTTTCCTAGAGCTCTTTTTCCTGCAAAAGCTTTGTTACATACCTCACAGGGATAAGGCTTCTCTTTCATATGCACTTCGTTTGTATGTTCCTCTAGACTACTTTTGTACGAGAATGCAGCACTACATAACTTACATATATAAGGTTTTTCTTTTGTATGTACTCTAGCGTGATTCACTAAAGTACCTTTCAGAGAGAATGACTTACTACATACTTCACATTTATAAGGTTTTTCTTGTGTGTGTATCCTCATGTGAATTACTAGAGCAGTTTTCTGTGCGAATGACCTAGTACAGACATCACATCTATAAGGTTTCTCTTTTGTATGCACTCTCGTGTGACTCACAAGGGCAGTTTTCTGTGAAAATGCCTTACTACAGACATCACATTTATAAGGCTTCTCCTTTGTATGTACCCGCATATGAGTCACTAGTGTAATTTTCTGTGAGAATGCCTTACTGCAAACCTCACATCTATAAGGTTTTTCTTTCGTATGCACTCTCATATGTCGAGTTAGATGGGGTTTACGATAGAATGATTTGCTACAAACCTCACAGCTATGCGGCCTTCCTTTAGCATGTACTTTGACATGAACTGACAAACGAGCATTGCAGGAAAATTGAAGGCTGCATATGTGACAGACAAAATGTTTTTCTGTCCTATCTTCACCAATACCTTTAACTGTCGTCTCATAACTGTCTGCTGAGCTTCTGTCCTCACAATTATCCATTACAAACTGTTCTACTTTTAATGGATCTCCAACTTCACACAGTAAATTCGAGTTGCTTTTGTTAATTTCCATATCTATATAATTTGTTCGTTCTAGTTTTGGAAATTCACTTATATATACATCTCCAGCCTTTACAAAGACAGAATTATCGTCACCTATATCCTTGCTGCTTTTATCTTTTATGTAGATAGAATTGTCTTCATTTATGTCCTCATTAACTTCAGCCTTCTTATAGACAGAACTGCCTTCGCATACATCCTCTCTATTTTCATCCTTGACATAAATAGTATTGTCTCCACCTATACCCTTGCTAATTTCATCGTTTAAATCGTAAGTGCTGTCTTCTATTACATCGTCACTAATTTCAGCCTTTATATAGCTAGTATTATCTTCGCCTATACACTTGCTAATTTCATTTTTTATTTCGTGGTAGCTTTCCGCACAAAAGTCTTCAATGTTCTCTTCCTTAACAGCAATGAATTCAAGTGCGCTGTCGTTTACTTCGGTTTCCAAACCCGAGTCATCCATGATGGCTGTCGAACTCATCCACGCACTAATCAGACGTGTCCCTGACGAAGAACAACAGTGATAGTTGAGGACTCTGCTACAGCATGCAAATAATTATGATGTATGTGTAAATCTGCTTTTAAAGGATTATTGTCAACATCTAAGGTCATTAGCGGCGCATTCAAAATATAGCGACAGGGTGGGACTTGGGGGCTAAGTCCCCATTTAAGGAAGTGTTTTGGTTTGTGGATTTCCGGAATGGTCAACGGTCAAACATCAAAGGTCACACAGCATTATGACAAAGTATCGTGGCGAAAAGAATAAAAATTAGTTACCGATTAGGATAGGTGGACAGAAGAAGGGATAAAGAAAAGAAGGAAAAGGAAATGAGGAGAAAAGACCATGTCAATTTAGATGAGGCGAGGGCTAAGGTCCTTCAACCATGAAAAGTTGTTTAACAGGCACGTTTCTATATATATTCTACCTCTTTGTTGCCCTTACCCTGCAGTCACTTTTAAATACATTTTTGTACAAACTACAAGATGTTCCTTCGTTAGTTGAACTTAACTGACTATTGTGATTGTGAAACTAGTGTTCCCTACATCTTAATTTCACTCTAAATCGTGTTTCTTACAAAAGAACCGTGAAGGATTCCTTGTCTCAAACCATATAATGAATGGACATTAGAATCTTTTAACATTTCATTATCAGCATATGAACTGCTCCATTTAATTTCTTTAGCTTTGTACCTCATTGGCAACACTATATCCCTAGTTTAGTACCCAGCTTCCTTCAGTCCAATAATTTTTTGCAATTGTTTCTGGCATTATTGTTTCCCCGCAACTCATAATGAAGCCAGCAAACCTTTAAAAAAATCACGCACGGCAGACGGAAAACTCTGCACAAGAGGGGAGAAAAAGTTGATGTCCTTTATTTGTCACGCTCAAATTGGATCTAATTAATATTTATTTTACTTCCTAGGGTAATTTTTCCTAAAGATCTGGCTGTTAACAGATGCTGCCTCAGTTGTTGCAGAGGCAGTGGGACAAGCATTTAGGGCAGTGGTTCTTAAACCTGGGGGCTCAGCTCTAATATATATGTGACTAATTCATACACAATAAATATACTAAGAACATATTTATGTTTTCCTTAAAAATCTGTTGGGGAATTTTATTCATAGATACATGTGGGAATAGAGGGAAGGACCAATTCCTCAAAGGACGTGGTAGTAAAAGGGTTAGGAGCCAGTGACTTAGGGTTTATCACTTCAGTGCAAAATGAGACCCCAAGCTCAACTACAGAGTTCTCCCCTTCTGGCTTTTGGAAGGAAGCACGAGTTCCCAGAGGTCTATTTGTTGCCCGAGTCTGCAGAATGGTTGGTAGACCATCTGAAATCACTGAAGAACGCATGGGCTGTTAACAGTCGGAATGGTATGATAGCAAGTATTATGTATTAAGGTAAGCAATGGTATGATAGCAAGTATTTAGATCTTTGTTTGAAATAATCACATCAAAGGAAAAAAATAAAATATAGGACAACTTGCTCGAGACTGCATGTTATTATGGACTGCCTCAATTAAGAGGCAAGTATGTACAGGGTGATACTAGAAAGAGGCTCTGGACAACCCAAGGTGCTCGACAAGATGCATATCCAGTTGGCCCCAAGGAAGGAGCTCAATGATGTGGCAGACCCATATTGACCGGTTGACTCGAGTTAGTGTTACCGAGCAAAACCCATCAAATAAGACTGGTGCACGGAGTGGCGGAGGCAGCAATAGTTCCTGCTGCCACGGACCAAGTGGCGCCAAGGCTTTTGTGAGGCTGAACATACGTCGGGTTAGCGTGTACTGTGAAATTTATACCGTATCATTATGTTCAATAAAATGGTAAAAACATCCTTGCACACACACTCACACTCACACTCACACTCACACTCACACTCACACTCACACTCACACTCACACTCACACTCACACTCACACTCACACTCACTCACTCACTCACTCACTCACTCACTCTCTCTCTCACACACACACACACACACACACACACACACACACACACACACACACACACACACACACACACACACACACACACACACATACAGTGATAGGTATCGATACACAGAATTGTCTAAGACGATACCGATGCATCGATACTTGAAATATGACTAAAGCGATTCCGATGCATCGCTTCTTCGTAGAGTCAAAGATACCGATTCCAATACACGTGTCGCCGGTACTTTATTGTAAGGAAATATCCAAACTGATATGTAAATATTTGAATTGGATGTTTGATGCACTGCAAACAATGATTGCATCAGAAAAGTGTTTTTCAAAATCATGCGTATATAAAGACTTCTACACCACAATAACAACAGTTACACTTGCAAGTGACTATGTATAAATTAAGAGTATCAGAACGCCGTTCTCTTATGACCAAGGAAAAGAGGAATTAGACCCTCCCTTTTCCACACTTATTGAGCGCCTCTGTCGATATACCCGGCGAGAGAAGGAGATAAAAAGACACAGACACACATACAAATAGATAGACAGATAGATAACAATTTCACCTACACCTAGGCATATATACTGTAAACAGACATGTGCTGACAAACAGAGGGAACACAAAAATTGCTTATATGATATATAAAAGCAGAGAGCGAGATGAAACTCCCATTCCATCAGAATGAACGAGACCTCACACAGTTCCGAGAGTCGGTTCTTAGAAACGCCAAGACTTTTGGAATAATAAAAGCGAGAACCATGATCAGATTTTAGAATAAGATAATGGGCATTCTGAGTGACCGGAATAAATTAAACATACAGTTTCGTAACGCATCACCATGTTTTGACGTCGTATATACACACACACACACACACACACACACACACACACACACACACACACACACACACACACACACACACACACACTGACAAAGCATCTATTTATTCACTGTAGCCTCACTGCGGTTTTGTGTCCAGCTAATGTTCTATAATGAAGAATATAGTGTAGCATATTTCTGTTTATTGAAACTGTTTGGTTTTGGCAAAAAGAAAATAAAAAAATGATCACTCCATTAGTTCCATTAGCCACTACTAGATGGTGCAGCTATGACAAGTATTTACTAAGGTTTCAGCGATTTTGCAGATTATTATTTGATTTAGCTGCCACACAGAGATGCTGAAAGCATGAAGCGTTTTCGAGTTTGCAACTATAACTGCTACTTGCTGTGTTGAAAGAAGGGGGAAATGCCGCCTCGCTTTCAGGTGCTGCCATTCCGATAAGCCAACAACTCCAGGAAATCGCTTTTGAAAATCATCCAACTAACAAGTCAACGATAACTAATATTACATGTTTTATCATCACTTATTTATAAGAAATCGAAAGATCAAACTGCTTACATAGTTTCTAAAAACAGATAAATAATATCATTAATCATAATATATTTGCTCACATTCATGTTCACAACAAATGAAATTCTTAACATACCAGCAACTTGAGAAGTTTTCTCTGGATGTAAAATTTCTATTTACTGTTGCAGAACCCACAGCTGCTACTCCGTGTTGAAGAAGCCGTTTGAACCCATGCAACTGCAAATGAGAAATATTGTTTTTTGTGGAGTGTGCACTATCTTTTACATTCTAAACACAGTTTGTAATGTGTGTGATATTCTAAGAATGACTATAAAGTATTTTTCCTAAATCAAATCATGCAAAATGAATCAATAACAGTATAGATTAGTAACTTTGTATACTACACATAAGATATACAAAGATACAGAGCTAAAGCCTGTCCAGCCTCTCTCTCTCTCTCTCTCTCTCTCTCTCTCTATATATATATATATATATATATACACACACACACATATGTATGTGTGTGGGAATGAGTGTGTGTGTGTGTGTGTGTGTGTGTGTGTGTGTGTGTGTGTGTGCGTGTGTGTGTGTGTGTGTGTGTGTGTGTGTGTGTGTGTGTGTGTGTGTGCGTGCGTGTGTGTGTGTGTGTGTGTGTGATATATAAATATATATGTATAAAAAAATATATATATATGTATATATACATATATGTGTGTGTGTGTGTGTGTGTGTGTGTGTGTGATTGATTGATTAATTGATTGATCAAGTGTGTCTGTGTACAATATATACAAATATAGAAGTATAATATATATATATACATATATATATATACATATATGTGTGTGTGTGTGTGTGTGTGTGTGTGTGTGTGTGTGTGTGTGTGTGTGCGTGCGTGCGTGCGTGCGTGCGTGCGTGCGTGCGTGCGTACGTGCGTGATTGATTGATTGGATTGACTGAGTGTGTGTGTTTGTGATACAATCATAAAAATGCAAATCCAATATTTGCGTATCAGTTTGGATATTTCCTTACAATAAAGTACCGGCGACACGTGTATTGGAATCGGTATCTTTGACTCTACGAAGAAGCGATGCATCGGAATCGCGTTAGTCATATTTCAAGTATCGATGCATCGGTATCGTCTTAGACAATTCTGTGTATCACTGTGTGTGTGTGTTTACGTACATATATATATATATATATATATATATTTATATATTTATATATATACATCCATATGCATATATATACATACATATACAGATATACATATATATACATATATATAATGTATACACACATATATAATGTATGTATATATTTACATAGATATGTATAGATATGTATAGATATGTATATATATATGTATATATATTTATAGATATGTATATATATGTATATATATTTATATATATGTATATACATTTATATATATATATGTATATATGTATATATATTTATATATGTATATATGTATATATATTTATATATATATATATACATTTATATATGTGTATATATATGTATATGTATATATACACATGTATATATAAACATATAAATATAAATAAATATTTATATTTATACATATATGAAACAAATATGTATGCTTATACATAAATAAATATATATGGATCTATAATTAAATAAACAAATATATATCTACATCTATATATGTATGCTTATACATAAATAAATATATATGGATCTATAATTAAATAAACAAATATATATCTACATCTATATATGTATATATAGGTATATATATATATAGGTATATATATTTGTATGTATATATATATACATCCACACGTTTGTTTGTTCAACAGCCATTCATTCCAATGCAGGACACAGGCCCCTCTTATTCACTACTGAGCGGTTATTTGCCACTCTCACCCTTGCCTGACTGGATGCCCTCCCTAATCAATCATGTTTCGGCGCGCTAACACTTGTGCCACGGCGGCGAATTCCCCCACCTGCATTTGACTTCTCACGGCGATATGCCGTTTTCTCGCCGTGAGACCGGGCTCAAGCCAGCAGTCGGAGCGCAGGCCTTTTTACGAGCGCCGCGACGGGAACCGAACTCGGAACTAGAACGCCCAGGGTACCCGGACCGTTTACACGCTACCACTGGTGCTCCTGTAAACTATGACCCGCCTTGCATTCTAGGAAGGCAGCCGCTGTGGTCTGAAAACTCCTTCCTAGGTGTAAGGCCGCCGTCATCGTCCCGGCTCATGACACCTATTCAGTGCCGGCATAGTGTAGGGAATTAGAACAAATACTTTCCTCTATAAGTTGGTATATTCAAGAGTTGTACAGAAACGTCGAGCTTCCACGGAAGGCTATCAACTGTCAAGCTGCTCGCAAACAACCAAGGCAGCGCTGCCCTAACAGACAGGTTAAAGCTCAGCCAACAACCACTTGGCAACATGGACTGGCCAGAATTAGAATCAAAGACAAAAAACCTGCCAATCCAAATAGAAGAGCACAACTATGGCAATGCTTTGGGCAAACAAAAATAACTGTCCTCAAAGTACAGGAACACAAAAATGCCTTTTGCATAGTTGCTAACGATGAAACAATCAAAAAACTAATGTCCAGAGAATGCAAGTCGAATTTTCCTTAAACAACAATTTGAGATCCAAGACCCGCCTGAATATGATGCCACGAGGACAATTGTTATAAGGCACATCGACAAGCAAATCACCGAATTCAATGACGATGAAATTAAAGAGAGCGAAGAGAAAGATAACCCATGGGCTAAGGTAGAACACGTGATCAAACTACCAAATACATCTCCTATCATGAAAATAAGATTTGAAACCACCCAAATGGCAAAAAAAAAAAAAAAAAAAAAAAAAAGCCTGGGAATGTGTAATTTTGATTCTCTTCCAAGCTATGCCCCCTAGATTCATCGAAAGAAACATTATCAATCTTATCCCTGCTCTAGAAGCTACAAATATGACCATCTAAGTAAAGATTGCAAACAACCGCAGACCTACAATGCTTGCTCAGAATGTGCCTCAAGAGAACATACGTACAAAAAATGCCTAAACTGCAACAGTGATCACCCAACTTTGGCCGCAAAATGCCCGAAAAAAGAGACCATAATAAAGAACGAAAGAGCAGCGGCAGAGAGAAGCAGGCCTCCCGCCAAACAACCAAACAGGGGCAACAGCGATGACGACCAAACGCACTGAAACGACAAGAGAAGGACCAACTAGTCTAAACAAGGAAGCGATACTCAGCTCTCTCCCGCCAAATGCGGCTGTTTGCATAATGGGTGCCATATTGTACGCATGCACACAAGAAGCCAGAGAACCAGGTAGTTTCCAGAAAACAATCGATTAGATGTACTCTCTTAACAACCTACCTAAGGTCAGATTCCCAGATCGAGTACATGCAACAGAAACACTTGGTGTACTAATAAATGCAAGGAATAATGTACAATGACCACAAAGGGAATAACAAGAGAAACAGAGAAACTGCACCGACACAAGAAACAAGGACGAAAAAAGTTTGCATCAAAATAAAACACCCACCAATGTGAGACCGACAGTGTACTGCCTGTCGCCTCCAGTCAACCACCACGAACAACAGAAACAAAATCAAGAACCACTACAACAGAGACCAGTCTTTGCACGAGGGAAGGCGAGAGATAAGACTGAGAGCAAGAAAAGACAGTATAGGCTATATCCCCAGACGACCAACGCACACTGACATTTTAAACTTATTCCGACAAACATCATCAAATACACATACGTCCATAAGGATATCACCGGCGATAAATTAATCTGAACGTGAACAACTGAAACATTGACCTCACAGCCTTTAGAATTCAGCACATCAGTAATCAACAGAATTGTAAGTGGTCCGAGAGAAGAACTTACAGCCAGGAAATCCTCCACAGACGCAGATATAATATAACAAATATAAAATAATGTTCTATACTGGCTTACGAGGAAGCACGAACTCTCGAACATGTATTTAACAGAAGACCCTGACATAATACTAATCCACTCATTGTCTACAAAACGGAGAAATTATTAAAATGTTTGGTTACAATGTCTACAAACGGAACATTCGAAATGAAGGTGACGCTGGTGTCGCTATTGCCATTAAGAGATATATTAAACACAGGCTTATATGCCGCCGTGACGACCCCTGTTCCCGTACCCGGATTTAATGAAGATAATGAGGAGAAATACTCCGGCTTACATCATCGCCGATCTGAATGCCCGACATCGCTCGCTCGGCCATAGTAGCAATAATCATATGGGCAGTGCGCTGGTAAACCTAATCCATCGGGATCACTCACATTGGTCCAGATTTTGACACTTACGCAAGGGCAAGAGGGAAAGGCCGCCCAGACAGCATATATGGTAACAATAATATACATATGAACTTTGCCATACAACAAGGACCTTAAACTACATCTGATCATATGCCTATTGTTTTCACCCTGGCAGTATCACCAAGCATGATCCCGCAAACAGAAATTATAAAAGAGCAGACTGGGATTTCTTCAAGAGGGAAACAGAGCAATGTATGAACGAGCCCACAGAAGGACGCACAGTTGATAAAAGTTACATAGACTCCAAAATTAATAACTGGTATAAAACTTTTGAAAAAGCAATGAATAGAGCAATCCCTAAGAAAAAATACACAACACTGCCTCCGGCCTTAACAAGCGAACGTCTTAAATTGCTACAATGGAGATGCAAAACCATTTTAGAGATTACAGAACATGTCGGATGGACACCACTCCGTCGCAGCCAATACAAGCAACTACAGGATATGAAGGAAGAAAGCAAAATATTATCCACTAACCACTGGAAAAAACTGATACAGGAAACTGAGATCAAGTACAATGATCCTAATGAATTCTGGAAAAAATAAGACGTCTTAAGGGATGCAGCCGAGAAGAAACACCTCATATACTAAACTCCAGCAATGGAAATTTAATAGAGGACCTGTTATCTCTCAGATAACAGGGACAGACTTCTCCTATACAGCGAAGCACGTGCACATAGACGACGATAACAACCCTCTCACCAGAACTATAACAACGGGAGACATCAAATCTATACTAAACAATTTTAAGGACAAAGCCCCCACCTAAGCAGCGTGCGAAAGGACAGTGGTGCTGCATCTCCAGGATGTTGCCATCACAGAATTAAAGAATATATTTAACTGGACTCTTTCAATGGGCTATTTCCCAACCAAATTTTGAAATGTTGTAATTGAATTAATACCAAAGGCAGGAAAGGACTCCAGGAAAGTTGAAAAAACAGATTATTATCATTCCTAAAAATACCTGGCAGAATAAAAGTATACATGGAAAACAGTGATTCCTTCAACTCTAATCAGTACGGCTTCCGGAAAGGAAGAGGCACACAGCAAGCCATAACTTTGCAACTTTCTAGAAGACCGCATTGCAACGATAATAATCGGAAATGAAACAGGACCACAGTTCCCTTTGCTGAGTGGAGTGCCTCAAGGGCCAATACTGAGCCCAACTTTATTCATCTTCTACACAGCGAACACTGCAAGGCCGAGGAACAACTGCACAGACGTAAGCTTTGCAGATGACAACACCCAGATCATAATATACCCACAAAGTTCTAAGGACGTTTTAGCAACAATGACAGCAAATTAAATAGGAAGAGTAATTTAATTCGAAAAAAAAATGGAAAATCAATACCAACAACAAACAAATTTCAACTACTTTCTATCTCAGCAACAAAACCGAGAAATATAATTGTCGACCATGAAAGAATACCTTTTAAAAATAAGGTAACAATACTTGGCATGGAATTTTGGACTCGAGAAGTATCTACGCACATGAAGAGATTAGCAACGGCTAAATGCCAGTATACAAAACCAAAACGATTCAGGAAAATGAACTCATAAACTTCACTTCTACAAAACCCTTATCAGACCCACCAAGGAATACCTAGCTATTCCCCTGTGCATATCGTCCAAAACAAACTTAATCAAGATGCAGCAATTCCAAAACAGTGATACGAACAGCAACAAGGAGAAACTAGGAGGATAATCTGCTATCAATAGTAGACCTCCACACCTAATACAAGTTGGAGCCAGTAAACACCAGACTCTACACCCTAACAAGAAAAGTCTGGGAAAAACTAATGGTCCTGGACGAAGAGCAACCCAACGGCTACTGGTGGCGGAGAATATCGCTATACATCGAAAGCGGAGAGCCGATCCCAGACTACGCAGGAGCCGCCTAGCAACCAGTTTGCCATCAGTTCAAAGAGAGCTACTTGTAACCGTAAATGTACTTTAATATCAACTTGGAAATAACCGAGTCATAAAGCAATATAAATAAAGTAGACAGAAATGAGCAGCAAGTAGGTTTGCCCTGCTACTTTCAGTATCTCTCTTTCCTTCCTTTTCCAACTTTCCCTCCGAACTTTGGCTATCTAGCTAGAAAAAAAAAAAAAAAATCGGGACCACGAGGGTCGGAGTCCTCTCCTCTAACCACTGGACCATCGCGGCTGTCGTGTGTGTGTGTGTGTGTGTGTGTGTGTGTGTGTGTGTGTGTGTGTGTGT
>NC_061843.1:21726472-21731472 GCF_019202785.1 Penaeus chinensis | reverse complement strand
ACTTGTCTGAGTAAAATACAAGGTATTATTTATTGCATAATCAATGAACAATCTATGTCTTTATAGAAATCAAATATTAAGTTGGTATAAAACAGGACAGAATAGCACATTACTATTGAAATTCCCTCAGGGTGACTGAACCATTCAATTGTTAGACAAAGTTATACTACAAAAGTCATGACATCACTTCATTGCGTCTTCATATCAAAATATGATATGAATTTGGTGCTCCTGAGTTCAGCTCTATCTTGCTGTGCATACCGGAGTGACGACAATGTTGGGCAGCACCCAAAAGGCACACCCAGTCACGGCAACTTAGATTGTTTAATAAATTTTGTGGAGTTGGGGGGTCTTTGTCTCTGGAGCATGCGTCTACTGTAAAGAATTACCTGCGCTCTTTCTGACCATGAATATGTGGATGGGAGCTTTGCCTTCTTGCATTAGACAATATAGTCTACTGACTTATTTTGTTTATTGTATTATTACAGTGGCATGTTTTGTGTACATTAATCACATTTTATCCTGTAATCTCCCTGATACCTTTCATGGATATTTGTTCAGAATCCCTTCCCATAAAATATCACAATGATAGTGGTATCGATGGATTCCTCTCGCTCTTTACTACATTTAGTAATTCTCCCGCAGAAATCCTCCAAACCCCCAGGTTCTTGGACCCATGGCATAATTTCTTTAAACATGGGTAAAGGAGAGAGGAATCCATCCATACCCTGTGATCATTCAAAGCTATGATATTCTGAATGTTTACCCTATGATGCCCTCCCCTGCTGTCAAGCCAAGGAATGAGAGGCTCGGGGAGGGGGGGGGGGGGGGGTCCATGCCAAATGCCCTACAAGTATGGGTGGTGGGCCAAGAGGAATCCATAACACTACTATCACCAGGATGGGTTGTGCCAAGGAACTCTGAACATCTGTCCAGAAATGTTTGAAGATACGGCCTGGCAAAGGGCAAGAGCAGACACATACCCGGAGTCAGCTTATCCGCGTACCCTGGGAACTCCTGCTGCAGCTCCCTGCTGATGTCAACCATCTTCATCCTCTTCAGCGCCCTCCTCTTGTAGTGCCTGTGCCTCGGGTCCCACAGCTGACCGTCGGCCCGGATTTTGCCAATGAGGGAATACACTGCCTCGCGAGGGACGTCCATGCCGCCCGGGGACTCCCTCGGCCTGGAGGGAACGTTATACATGAATAAAGGAAAGGAATGGCCATTATGTTGGAATAAAAGAAAGGAATGCTGCTCATCCTCTGCAAAGCGATTCACAGAAAACACACAAAACTATTGAGCAAAACACGAGTATCATTGATGAAGAAACACAACCAGATTAACAATAACGCGCACGGAACAGATGAACTTCAGGTAATTACCGACACAACACACGGAAAGCGCACGCAGCCTCAGCGCAGAGCACGGCCGCAGGAGCGGGTAAGGCTCCCGCAGAAGCCCAGGGAGCCGGGCAGCCACACGGGCTCTCCGGACCAGGGGCTCAGGGGACTTCCTCTCAAAGGCTGGAGGAGGTGCAGGTCGCCAGCCCCCCCCCCCCCCCCTCAGATCCGGATTCGCTCTTTTGGGGGAACGGAGGCAGACCGGGAATTACTGAGGGAAAAGCAACGAAGAGGAATTGGGATTATTATGAAGCGGAATTACGAGGGAATTGTGGATTACCCGAGTGATCGTGAATCGTGTTTTTTGGAGACTGGACTTCGCTAATGAGATGCAAGAGAAGGCCCTGGACTATTCCCACTGACGAGCCCCCAGGTAAAGGGCAGGCGAACAGGGAAGACCGGAGGCGGCGCAGAGGGGCTGGTAAAGGGAGAGAAATGTGCTTGTTTAGTCAACGGAATCATCTACCTCAGCATTTCGACAATAGTAAATTAAAGTAAAAGTAAATTAATGAAATCTACTGCTTTTACAGTCGGTGGAATCACCTAGCCTACCTAAATATTTCAACAATGGTAAATATTAATGTTATGTTTCCAGGAGCTCTCTAACTCATTTATTTGATACAGAAGTGTCAGAGAGCAATTTTTAATAAGTGCCAATAGTCTTTCCTGCCTTTTATTAAACAAAACAATGATGCTGTTTTTTTATTTGTTGTAATAATCTGTACATCAATCTAAGTTCATATGTAGATAAAACCCATATAAAATTACATGAAGGATTTTTTTTTCTGCCTAAAAGTATATGCTAGTTATGAAAGCCAATGCATGAAATATATATAACTAAACACACTGCACCAAGTGTGTGATAGGTATGCACAACAAATTTGATAACTAACAAAAATTAGAGACCATATTGCAATTGAGTGAACTCCATAATTGTAAAGTTATTTAAGATTTTACTTTAAATAGGAATCTTTGTATTTCATCACTTCAGTGTGCTGTCAAAGAGCAGAACACCGTAAATACCAAAGAATGAGATGAAATATATGAAAGTGGTGCCGGAGTTAATTTTTCTAACTAGCGATAAATAAAACGCACATTCCTGTAAGAATTACGTTTTTACCTTTTTTAAATATGTGTGGTAATCATTGTTTTTTGAAGTCTGAAGTTTAGATTACAAGAAAGTTATTAAATGTATTCAAGTATATAAAATCATCAGTGGAGATTGGAGTATTTATTATTCAAAAGTAACAGATTCAAAATTCATTAGATACATTGCCATATAACAGAGGCAGAAAGCTCAGTCAAGTTAAGGGTCTTTGGGAATACTGAACGATGGTAGGAAATCATGGTGCTTTTGCTTGGCACTGACTACAGGGCAGAGCATACACCCAATTAATCAAATAAACTGAAAACCATCATAGCAACAGGTGAGATACGAACAATGCATTAGAAGATCAGAGGTATGTACACCATCTGATAAACCGGCATATTCTTACTCAAAATACGGAAAAGCCACAGCTCCACAGCTCGATGCCCTTTGTGTGCCCGACCTGGTCATGAACAATCAAACTGCTCTGCACAAAAATGTGCCAATTGTAGCAGCTCCCATAATGAATTTTACAGGGTCTGCCCTACCTACAATTTGAGTCTGAGGTAGCTATTCTCAGATTCAAACTTGGCCTCACTTTAGGCGAGGCCAGACCAGAAGCACACGGACCAGGTTTTCCCTTACTCCCTACTCCAGTGCTGGCCTTCGCTCGACCCTTCCCCCTTTAAAGATGTTTCCACATACCCCCCAGTATCTCTTCCTCATCGACTTCTACCTACCTTCCTCTCCAGTCAAACTCTTTTACTATTCTATATCCAAACACACCCAATCTCTATCACTACTCTAAATCCAAAGATTCCAATCTGTACTTCCCCGGTTATTATCCCTCTTCCTCACTCAACTCATTGCATTAGACAAGCCAAACATTCTACCCCATCTCCTACTGCATCTTCTCCATCATGAACCTCTTCTTCTGCCCTTCAAATGTCTGTCCCCTCTTCTTCCCCACCTAAGAACACCTTCACTTCTTTACCTCCCCAAGCAACTCCCAATTCAGAAACTCTCCTGGACATTCAAAGGTAATCATGACCCAAGATGATGTGCCTGCACCTCATCCATTCTCCAATATCTCCACACCCATTCCCTCTACTCAAAGTGAATGCCGACATCCATCCATCCTCCCTCCTACACATTTTCCTCCACACCCTTCCTCTTATTCTTTCCCACTTTCTTCCCTGTAGTCAATTCCACTCCTCCATGGATACACTTATGACTCCCTTTTGTCACCCCCTTGCCTGGATTGATTCCCTCATGACATTTCTCCTGAACCTGTGATGTAATTGCCCCTATACTCTCCTTTTTGCTAATCCCTACCATAGCCTTTTGACATCCTTGCAGAATCCCACATTTCCTCCTCTGACAACTTTGATCACCCTTGTTAATCCCTGCCTAAGTCCATTTGTTCACCCTCTCTACCCTCATGCCTCTTTGCCCCATTCATTGCCATCCTGAACTGCTGTACAACTTTTGATGTGTAGCACATTGAATTGACCAACCCCCGCCCCCTCCCTCTTTACCCTTTTCACTGTTACACCTTTCTATAGTTCTATATGACCTTTGCTGCTTTGTAACCATTTACCATTAAATATTATAGACTCAAAAGATAAGTCTACAAATGTAAACAGATCAAAGTCCCATTCCCTTATGGTAGGACATCACATTAAGAAAACTTTATGGACTTTTAACAAAAAAAAAAAAAAAAAAAATCTCTCCTTTTATTAGTGTAGTGTATATGCAATTAGGTCAAAAATAAAAAGAAACAATTCAACCACAGCTGCAAAATATAATTAGAACAAAAACAAGGCATTAAATACACAAGATGACATACCAACATATACAAATGTTTTCACAGATTCAGAACCAACTGTATACTCAGTAAAAAGCTTTGAATCTATTTTTTTTTTTACATATAAATGCCAAAGGTAATAAAATTGACCAAGGAGCCAAAAGACTTTACAGTTAATCCTGCAGCCATAACTCAGGTTAAAAAAAAAAATTAATAAAAAAAAAAAAAATCACAAATTGAAGAAACTTGAGAATCAAACAGAAATTATTCTAGCATCTAAAAACTACTACAAAAAAAAAAAAAAAAAAAAAAAATATAATTGAACAGATCTGTGGTTCAGCAACATCAAATTAGATGGATGTCTAATGTGAATGAAAATTAAGTAAATGAATTTCCACAAAAAATGAAAATGATCCTGAATGCAGATGTTGCAAAAGTCAAGAAGAAATCATGGAACAGTTACTGTTACAATGACCAGGATTCTTTTCACACAATAAGATTAATAGCAGTACTAAATGGAGATTTATAGCCTAACAGTAAATCTTAATTACAAGTGCAGATAACTTACCATCAAAATATACTACATTCTGAGAGGCAAAAGTCCCTTTTACGAAGACTAAAAATAGTTGACCTCCTATAGCTAAACTAAAGTACAAGGGAATCAATTATTGAGGAAAAAGCAATAGAAATTAAGAAGACACGAAAA
>NC_061843.1:21715686-21720686 GCF_019202785.1 Penaeus chinensis | reverse complement strand
ACACCTCATAGTCTGTTACTATAGCTGTTCCTGGGTAATCTACAAACTTCGCCATATGAACCAAAATCCTTCCGAACCAGGGGCTTTGCCCTTGAACCCTTTCCATTTGCTGTATTTTCCTTTACAGGGTGGACTTGGTCTATGCCCTGTTTATTTCTAATGTTATTTCATGTATTATTGAGTAGTTTTTCTATTATTAAAGTGCCATTATAATGTCATATTTTTTGTAATTTTGTTCATTACCAACAAGTTTTATGGTCTTCTACACATGGGGAAACAAACTATGCATTTTAGTGTATGGCTGAGATTTTCATGTTAAATTAAAAGGTTTTCCATTTTTCATAACATAAGGACTTTATTTTTTTCGTTATTGTCTGTAATGTGCTCTTTTTTTATATATATACTCCTAATTAAATAACTTTTATTTCCAGTTATTCAGTGTAATATGTAAGGAATTATTTTTTTCCAATTTACAGTATAAAATGTGCAAGTAATTTTTTCTAGTTATTTCATATTAAACAATGAATAAGTCTATTTGCCATAGCAAATTCCTGTTTTAGGAAGCAAGTGCTGTTATTGGTAATGTTCAAAATGTGGCCCGAAACCAGCCGACCAGGTATCCTCCAACATCCCCATTTGAACCTTAACCCTAACCTGTGGCTCTGTCCCTGGAACCCCACCCACTTACTGTGGACTTGGTCTCTGTGGTATGTCATGACTTTTGCCTGGTCAGATTGTGTATTGGTGTAAGTTTCTTTTTACGAGTAAGTGGATCATCCCAATGTGAGAGCAGGTGATGTGTATATGTATACTAAAGTACTCCATTTTGAACTGCTCCACTATTTCTTATGTAGATTGTAATTACTTGGTTAATTAATCTGGAGCGGTTACTTTATCATTTCTTAGTACTATGATCATGTTACTCTGGTGATATTTCTCTTATATATTCTTTATACTTGGTTCTCGTTCTAAAGATTATCACGTGCACCTAGCATAAATACACAGGGTGGAATGGGTAATGAAACCCTTATATTCCACCACTCTAATATGATAATGGTATAGTTCACTATTTACTTCAATATTCTAAAAGAAATTTGCATAATTACTACCATGCCCATGACATGAAAGGTACCCTATAACATGTCTATTTGTTTGTTTGGTAGGACTATGGAATACTTGTTTTTGAGTCCGTGTCGGTGTTTTGCATAACTCATATTTTCAACTTAAGCAGGAAATGGCATGGATATATGGTCTATAAATTTATTCTATCCAATATGAGCAAAGTTTACCTTGTTGCAAATAGCGGTTTGAAAATTAAACCATTCTGCTTATTTTAGGGGTATTGTTTGACTGAAGCAGTTCAGAGCCGGCCCTTATATTGGAAGTGTGATTTCTGTATTGGTCTATAGGTTTATTGTATAACCAGTCTAAGTTCAATCTTGCTGGAATACATGTAGTTTATTTTGACTTTTATGCTTTAGCACAGTGAGGTGTGGAGACCATTGTTAACGCTGTGCTGGTGAGCATCTGTAAAGGTTCATTTGCACAAGGTGAAAATCACCTGCATTTATAGCTTCTCAATGTCTCACAGGTCCCCCAATCCTATGGCAAGAGAATTTTGGAGGCGGTAACAAAGGTTTATACAGAAAATGAGTCCTGAGTAATGTAGCAGTATTATTTATAATCTTCAGGAAACTTCATCTATAAAATGAAAGTTTTTGAGAGATTCAAGTTGGTGTGATAGGAAATTAGATTGTTTATTGCTGTGGTATGATGGTTACCCTTAAAGATTTTATCCCCCATTTAAACGAAAGGAAGTATTGTAAATATATAAAATTTGTTGGAAGATGGCAGAATTTATGCTGTTCATTTTTTTTTCTGCCTTGTGGCACACTGTTCAGTGTGGAAGATGACAAAATTTTAAAATTTATTGACCATCCTATCACAGGGCTTTGAGTTCTCCCCCTCTCCTATGGGTCACATCAATTGAATTTTCTTCTCCATTTGGGTGTAATATCTATTTCCTGATTAGAATGTATGTATTGTAGGGAAAATCTATAATGCACTTTATAGTGTAAACATTCTTTGTTATGGTTTCTAAATCGAATGTTATTTCACTGGTGACTGTAAAGGTTTTATGGATTATGCTGAATTGCTACAAAAGTCCTCTAAACACAAGTTGTTTAAAGAAATGGTAGTGAACCTTGATAACCCTGTTATTTACTGTGGTTGAAAATGCAAGGAAAAAAATGGAAAATGCCTAAAACTAGGGTTTGTGAATTGATCCATTTGCTCGGTAATTTTGGTTGTTCTCTATTGGTGTAACCCCTCCAGGCAGCGTGTGGTATTAGAGGCCTTGCGTATTATGATGGTGATGCAGAACAGTTTGTTTATAAAGATTGCTCTTACATTCTTACAGGATTTTGCTCTTACATTTTTGTTCTGGATTTGCAGGTCTGTTAACTGCTGTAAGAAACACAAATAATTGGAAAAGGCAGTAATTTAGAAATTCTTGTTACTTGTTCTTTTGAAATTTTGTATTTTGTATGCATAGTATGTAGTATTGGTTATAGATTCATCCACGAGTAGCAGTAATTGCATGTGCACGAGTAATCATGGAATATTGCATGGTTAAGTTCACAGATATGATAACCTGAATAACACTACTCATATCTAATTACATAGTGATAAGGTTTTCATAAATTATGATGAATTGTAAGTTAGGCTTAAAACTTGATTAAAACTTTTAAAAATAGAAATTTTCCAATAAATTTTAGTGGAATGCTGGTCGAGGGAGTGATCACCTACAATTGGACCTTTTTCCTCTTCAATAGGTACATAGTAATGAATTTGTATGAGATGCTACAGCAGTTGTCTTGAGCTAATGTATTGAAAGTAAGCTACCAATAGTTTGATTAGACAACAAAGAAGGCTCAAAGGATCTGAGTAAATCAACCAAGTGGCTTGTATATAAATTTGGTAAGAATTTTTTTTAGGTTAGATCCATATAGATGAAATGGAATACCTTCATCTTAGAATCTTTAGTTTGGTTACATTCATTGTTTGGGTTTGAATATTTCTTACAGATGCTGGGTAGATAAACTACAGGGGTTGAAATGTTTACTAACTCCGGGCAAATGAAAGGTACAATTTGTAAGTTGTAAAGTCCTGAGTTTTGTGCCAATATTTATTGAGAATCTATACATTTGTATGTGATGGTTTAGATTTAAAACGGTAAATCCAAATAGATTTTAGTGAAGAATAAACCATTTTTAATTTCATGTATAAGGTTAGAACATTACTAACAGACAAGACAAGGAGACAAGGAGAGAAATGCAACAGGTGGGTTTTTCTTTTAATAGGAAAAGGCATGGGTTTGATAGATTTAGTGGTTTGTGTCAGTGGCTTACCAAGAAAATTAGATTAATAGATCCATGGAAATAAAAAGTTGACTTACACCATTTGTGCTTTGCAGGAGTGAAACCAATTAATTTTGAAGCTCCCTTTCAAGAGAGGTCTTGTCAGCAACCTATTGTGATGAAGATCGAAGATGGTTATGAATAGCAATTTTCTATTTTTACAGGTAAGTGACTTGAACAGGTATTTGAACTTTAGGTTTTTTTAAGGCTTGATTAAGCACAAATTAATTAAATAGGTTGGTTATTCTAACTTTTTATTTAGGTAGGTTTATATATTTGGAACATTTCCTTGGTTCATTTAAGAACTGTTTGAAAATGAAAATTGACCTAAAAGTTAAGCGATTGCTAGTTAATCCTTGGCATGTAATATGAATTATGCAATTGCCTTTGGTATTCATGGACTGTAACTGCAGCTTTGGGTGTGGAAGAGGTTGACACAACTTCTAGACCACAGAGGGACTCAAGACAGAAAAATGCTCCGAAGTCAGAATTTTTTCTATTTGCAGGTAAGTATCATAACCTGAAGTAATGGGTTGGAAAACCACCTGAAATATATATTGCAAAGAAAAAAATATTTATCAAAGAACTTGTTTAAAAGATTTCAAGTGCAGATATATCATTGAAGCTATTGATTTTGGGATTAGATTTTCAGAAGAGCTGGCAAACTCAATTGTGAAAGTGGCACATTGGCAGGGCTGGAGCAGTAGGTGAGGTCCTTTCCACAAGCTTGAAGCTGCACCTGGGGCTGGAGAAGAGCTGGATGCCTTTCAGATTTTTAACGGTAAATACAAGCGCATTTAAAATAGTCAAGAATAGGGAAGTAGAATATGAATGTTTGGTTGTCGGTAGTTCTGGTAATCTTAATCAGAAGTTGATATAACCATGATAAACAGGCATAGCTAAGTTGTTAAATTTATACTCTAGACAAACCAAAGGTTTGTAATACCCTGATGCAGAGAAGTGTTGCAGCTGCTCAGGAAAGGACGCAGTAGGTGGAATTAAAAAAAATGGAAGAATAGAAAGCAAAAGGTAAGTAATGAAATATACAGATTAATTATCAGATGCAAATGTTATACAAGGAGAAAGAACAGGAACTTGAACTTGTAGGAATATTAAGTAGCTTTATCTTTCTATAAGAGTTGCTCAGTTAAAATATATAAATGTAGGAATGACTATCACACTTTCTCTTTTAAGAAACCTAAAGTATATTATGGTGATACAAGTTCAGTTTAAGACCCTGTGCAGTTCTGCAAAACCTTCTGCCATTAAACTTGCTCTACCATGTAGAAGGAAACTAGATTTAAGTGTGGAATGTACACTTACTCACCGCTTTGATTTCTTATATAATAGGTTTTGGTGATAGATGGAAATTACTTATATTATATAAGTAATCATATGATATCCAAAATGTGCCCTGAGATAGTCTTTTGTCTATTTGTGTAATCCTTCTTCCACAAAATATTAAAATGGACTTCAGAAGTGTAAATGTATTTTTCATGCTTCATTAAGGTAGAAAATATGTCAGAATCAAACCTTGTTATTACAATCTATATATGTTAAAAAAAAAAAAAAAATGGAATA
>NC_061843.1:21698186-21710686 GCF_019202785.1 Penaeus chinensis | reverse complement strand
TTTTGGGACACTGAATGAGGTTTGGGATGAGATTTGATTATATACATATGGAATATATGAAGCTATATTCATTTATTTTGTGAGTGTGAGTGTGTCTATGAGAGTCTATGAGAGAGTGTGAGTGTGAGTGTGTCTATGAGAGTGTGAGTGTGTCTATGAGAGTGTGAGTGTGTCTATGAGAGTGTGAGTGTCTATGAGAGTGTGAGTGTGTCTATGAGAGTGTGAGTGTGTCTATGAGAGTGTGAGTGTGAGTCTATGAGTGTGTCTATGAGAGAGTGTGAGAGTGTATGAGAGAGTGTGAGAATGTATGAGAGAGTGTGAGAGTGTATGAGAGATGTGAGAGTGTATGAGAGAGTGTGAGAGTGTATGAGAGAGTGTGAGAGTGTATGAGAGAGTGTGAGAGTGTATGAGAGAGTGTGAGAGTGTATGAGAGAGTGTGAGAGTGTATGAGAGAGTGTGAGAGTGTATGAGAGAGTGTGAGAGTGTGAGAGTGAACGAGAGAGTGTGAGAGTGTACGAGAGAGTGTGAGAGTGTACGAGAGAGTGTGAGAGTGTACGAGAGAGTGTGAGAGTGTACGAGAGAGTGTGAGAGTGTACGAGAGAGTGTGAGAGTGTACGAGAGAGTGTGAGAGTGTACGAGAGAGTGTGAGAGTGTACGAGAGAGTGTGAGAGTGAACGAGAGAGTGTGAGAGTGAACGAGAGAGTGTGAGAGTGTACGAGAGAGTGTGAGAGTGTACGAGAGAGTGTGAGAGTGTACGAGAGAGTGTGAGAGTGTACGAGAGAGTGTGAGAGTGTACGAGAGAGTGTGAGAGTGTACGATTTGAAGTGTAATTAGTTATTTGTGAGTGTGAGTGTGTCAGAGAGTCTAGTGTAGAGAGTGTAGAAGTGTGAGTGGATGAGAGTGTGAGTGTGTCTATGAGAGTGTGAGTGTGTCTAGAGAGTGTGAGTGTCATGAGAGTGTGAGTAGTGTCAGAGAGTGTGAGATGTGTCATGAGAGTGTGAGTGTGAGAGAGTGTGTCTATGAGAGAGTGTGAGAGTGTATGAGAGAGTGTGAGAGTGTATGAGAGAGTGTGAGAGTGTATGAGAGAGTGTGAGAGTGTATGAGAGAGTGTGAGAGTGTAGAGAGAGTGTGAGAGTGTATGAGAGAGTGTGAGAGTGTAGAGAGAGTGTGAGAGTGTATGAGAGAGTGTGAGAGTGTAGAGAGAGTGTGAGAGTGTAGAGAGAGTGTGAGAGTGTGAGAGTGACGAGAGAGTGTGAGAGTGTACGAGAGAGTGTGAGAGTGTACGAGAGAGTGTGAGAGTGTACGAGAGAGTGTGAGAGTGTACGAGAGAGTGTGAGAGTGTACGAGAGAGTGTGAGAGTGTACGAGAGAGTGTGAGAGTGTACGAGAGAGTGTGAGAGTGTACGAGAGAGTGTGAGAGTGAACGAGAGAGTGTGAGAGTGAACGAGAGAGTGTGAGAGTGTACGAGAGAGTGTGAGAGTGTACGAGAGAGTGTGAGAGTGTACGAGAGAGTGTGAGAGTGTACGAGAGAGTGTGAGAGTGTACGAGAGAGTGTGAGAGTGTACGAGAGAGTGTGAGAGTGTACGAGAGAGTGTGAGAGTGTACGAGAGAGTGTGAGAGTGTACGAGAGAGTGTGAGAGTGTACGAGAGAGTGTGAGAGTGTACGAGAGAGTGTGAGAGTGTACGAGAGAGTGTGAGAGTGTACGAGAGAGTGTGAGAGTGTACGAGAGAGTGTGAGAGTGTACGAGAGAGTGTGAGAGTGTACGAGAGAGTGTGAGAGTGTACGAGAGAGTGTGAGAGTGTACGAGAGAGTGTGAGAGTGTACGAGAGAGTGTGAGAGTGTACGAGAGAGTGTGAGAGTGTACGAGAGAGTGTGAGAGTGTACGAGAGAGTGTGAGAGTGTACGAGAGAGTGTGAGAGTGTACGAGAGAGTGTGAGAGTGTACCAGAGAGTGTGAGAGTGTACGAGAGAGTGTGAGAGTGTACGAGAGAGTGTGAGAGTGTACGAGAGAGTGTGAGAGTGTACGAGAGAGTGTGAGAGTGTACGAGAGAGTGTGAGAGTGTACGAGAGAGTGTGAGAGTGTACGAGAGAGTGTGAGAGTGTACGAGAGAGTGTGAGAGTGTACGAGAGAGTGTGAGAGTGTACGAGAGAGTGTGAGAGTGTACGAGAGAGTGTGAGAGTGTACGAGAGAGTGTGAGAGTGTACAAGAGAGTGAGTGAGCAATCTTTATAGGAATTTCTTCTGTTGTAGAATCAGATTTTCACATTACATGTGGGTATTAGATCTGATATTCATTAGGCGTTATTAATTGTGAATCTCTTGGGTGTCCATCATGTCCATACGTGAGATTCTTTGTTTTTTAGATAGCTTTTGTTAAAATAGCTGATAGTAATGTCTGATCCAACTTTCCCAAGCATAAGTCTGCATGAAAATCTATATTACTATCTGTAGGGTCTCTTCCTGTTATTATTAAATTTACTGAGATTTTTAAAATATTCAGAAACAGCAAATAAATGAGATCCTGTATGAGGTAGATTTCATATTAAAAAAATTAGCAAAATGTATTCTATTTACAAATGGAAATCCTAGTTCAGTGATACCTGTCACTAAATTCAAGTATACAGAAAAATGTGGGTTTTTACACGCCCTTTGCAAATAATTGAACCTTTCAATCAAATTGAGAAAGCAGAGATCCTTTGTAGAATAAGTATTTTTTTTCCTTCACACAGTAGGTTTAATCTAATAATCAGGAACTAGAAATCTGGCTGGTCAGACGGATCACCTTGGTCTGAAATTGGAATGGGGGAGGGGGGTAGAAATAGTATTTTCCTGACAGTTTTCTCGTTTATTGAATTGGTTGCATCACCATGACTTGTCACACATGTGATGTCTCTTTGTCCATATAACACATCTGTTTATAAATTATCATTCTTAAACTTCTCAAAGGTTACACATCATCCATATTTTTCTTTTGCCATCCTCCTCATCTGCACAAGCAGTGACACTGAGGCCTGTTTGATTAATCATTGTTTATAAATCATTATCTCTGGCTATTTCACAATATACAAGATATTGCCTCGGCTTTTGCTGGGTCATAAATTATATAACAAAAGGCCGTAGCGTCTGAAAAAGGGATGGGTCAAACCCTCCCACTGATATCATTCTAGGGGTATATAGTTCTTGGCAAATTGCACTCCGCCTCCCAAATTATCTCAGAAATAAAAATATTTCATTCCCATGCAGTTTTTTTTATAATGGTTATAGGGTTCAATAAAATGGGGCAAGGAGAAACAGTATCAAGTGATATGTAGAAGTTTTAAAATAAGATGTTCATATCGGTAGAAACTACTGTACATTGTTTTGCTTGGCATTTAAATACCCCAGACAATTAAAAAGATGCTTTAATTTGATGGGCAAAGAAGTGAATTTAGATGTTTAAGTCCTGGGACTTGTCTTTACCTTTTTTGATGTGCAGAGATTTAACGTTCATTGATTGATCACCTGGTTTGTTAGCTTTTGCTTGCAGAGGCATTTTTGATACCCAATCTTTATGAATTGATGATACAGTATGTACATGGAGGATATTTTTTAAAATTATTATTTTAATTTGTTTTAAATTGGTTTATTTGGTCCTATTTTGTTATATTGCCTATTGCTACTGTTTTTATAGTATTTTGCTTGTTGAACCCCTTATGATTGATCATTATATGTATAATAACAAATATTTCCAGTAAGAACGAAAAGAGTTTCTTGCTAATCCTTTTAAATATCTCATGGGACAATGTAAAGAAATAGTCTTTGCAAACTATTGCTCCCTGTGCACTATGCCAGTGGTTCATAGATTGTAAATGAATATGGTGGACAAGATTTGACCTAATGTAGAGCATTTTGGGACACTGAAGAACTGATTGACTGTACTTTTGGATAAATAGCTTCAGAACCAAGATTATTCATATTTTCATTTTAAGCATGATTTCACGTTAAGTTAATGATAACAGTGTGATTAGATTAAAAAAAAAAAATTATTTTCTCATAAAATTTGTAGGATTAGTAATCTTATTGGATAGCATGTTCCTAAATTCATTGCATGAATAATGCTAATGGATTTCACACTAATATTTCTAGCATTTGAGGTCAGAGTAAAGTAGGACTTTAAAAACAAATTTGATCTGCATATCCTTATTTGAAAATGTTATAATTTCATGTAGATACTTCATTGTTAGATCTGTTATTTCTACTTGTATTTGTGGCAGTTGGAAAGACTGTCCCATGTCCTGATTGTATTTTGTAGGGCTGTGGATACAGCTGTCTGTTCACAAATAAGTCTGCAGATATTTTTGTAATTTATCATTTGTGCTTTGTTACTAGAGGAATGTAAGCACATTATTTCTTTTTAATGCTAATATTTTAATGGCTCTTATGCTTCTTTGGTATAGTATTTACATGAACTGATTGTTCTCAAATATTTCTTGCAGTTTGGATTGGTGATTTTATTGTTATTGAATTTTAGTTTAAATTCAGCCTGAAGAGTGGTGTCGGATCTGTTTGATTTGGCAGATTAGAGTTAATTCAGTTTCAGCTGGTTTGAGGTTTTAAAACATCCATAGGTGGCAATGTTTTATAATTATTGACATTTCTCTGAAAATATTTTTGAAGTAGTCAAATGCGTGTGCTATTGCATGAGGATATATATATAGATTGTGTATGTATCCTTCCTTCATTAATGGTACTCTGATCCAGTTGTACTTTTACAGTTAAAGATCTTTTATATATATACAAACTCAAAGTTGGCCTGTATCACATCTGTAAGCATAAAATTGGAATGTTAATGAAAATACTTTACATTCCTTCATGAAGCCAGATTTCATTAATGCAAATGATGTAGATAGTTTTCCCCATGATAGTAGTTTCAGTTTCTTGAAAGTGACCAACTAGTGTGCATGGAATGAGGTCTATAATGATTGAAGTGGATAGTTTGACCCTTGGTCTTCCTGACAGCATAGTGGTGCCAAACATGCTGCTTGATTGCTTAGGTAATGATTTGTTTTGGAAGACTTTAAAAATTTTGATGTCCTTACCAAGCAGTGGATTTTTTTTTTTTTTTTTTTCTTTTCTGTTTTTGCATTTCTGTTTGTTCTGTGATGCTGATTAAGAACATTGGTGCTTATGGTGGTTAAGAGGTATTAGGGAGGCAGGGACTCCAGGCATCTGGGGTTTTATCTCATTGGGTGTTTGAGCATGTGAAAGGTCCATCTAGTTCTCCATGGATTTTGTCAATAAATTTAATCCTTTTCTACCATATAACATACAGAAGCATTGCCATCTGGAATCCCATATCATTTGAGAAACCAAAGATTTTTATGTACTAAATAAAAAAAATTATGTGAAAACAAAATTCAGACAAGAAGGATGGGAGAGGAAAGGACATCTTTCCAATAGTTTTATTGCAAAGTCATTTTTATTTCATATAGGGAAAAAACAATATACATTTTTTTATATAATAAATATTTTACAGGAAATGAATTGGGAAATGTGTACTTTGTATTGTTGTATGTCTTTGAAATTATTGTTGAATAGAATATTTTAAATGAAAAAAGTGGTCCCACAGGCCATGAAAATCATTTTTTTTTTATGCTTTTGAGGGGATGATGCAACCATTTTGCATCTACATAATCATATGTATAGAAGCAGTTATATACTAGATTTCAAGCTGGGAAAAAAAACTTTAATAATAGTGGTGTTGAGGAAGGTAGGCATTATCAGGAAGGTTCTCTTACATTTGTGTAAATATTTTGTCATAAAAGTAGTCTAGAATTATGAACATTGCATTGCATTTGTGCCTCCTGGTATAATTCAACTGAACATAACCCAAAATCAATGGGCATGGTATGTATATACATGCCAAGCCCACTGATTTTTCTTTGTTTTTACACACAGATGGCTCCACTTGTGCTAAGTCACCAATGAGCCAATTGAAAGCACTACCTGGGTTGCCTGTTTACCCTTTTCCTTGTTTATCCAAAATATATTGTTTTCTTATATTGCTTACATTATAAAATGATATTTCTATTATAGACATAATTACTATCGGTATTCATAGCATTAGTAAGATGTAACGTTTTTCCTGCAAATTCAAGGAGAGGTAAAATCAGATAAGGTCACAGGGTCTACTAACTGATTCCTTTGTGGCTAAACACATGTAAAGCCATCTATCTATATGCAGAGTCCTTTCACAAATTCTAAAATGGGCACAGCATTTTTTCATTGGGTTAATGTATATATACATAAATGCAATGCTAAAGGTGGTGATGGTTGGCTGAAGGGGAGGAAGGAGGCCAACACTTGAATGAGTAATCATTTTCTTTTATTAGAAATGTAGAAAATAAAGTTTGTAACAGAAAATTGACATTGGTTAATGAAATTCATAAATATTTAGTTATTGTGAAATGAGCTATAGCAGTAGTAGAAACAGGTATAACAACAGTAAAATGTTTTGAACTTCAATATATTTTTGATTTTAAATTCATGTACAGTTATAAATACTTAAGCATTTAGTGGTGAGTTCATTAATACCATTGCTATCGATACTGTTATTAGTGTTATTGATATTATGATTATTAAATTGTCATTAAAATATTTTAGGCAATGAAATGATACAAAAGACCCTCTCCTAAAGTGAAGGAAAAGGGTAAACAGGTGAGATAGGTAGTTCTGATAACTGGCTATTTGGTGATTAAGAACTTGTAGAGCCATCTATGTGTAAATACAATAAATAAACGTGTATTGCAGTGGGCATGGCATGTATTCTTGCCATATGGGGTGAATGGGATAAGTGAACAATGTAAGAGATAGATATTTATTTCCTACCTAAAAAAGGCAGAGGGGTGGCTGATAGGAATGTCTTGTCCTTTTGAAAAAATGGCAGCGGAGTAGTTAACATGAACTTTTCATGAAATCTTCAAAAGCAATCCCCGTTGATGACACGACTTTCACTTACTAAGCCAAGCAGTGGGTGCATTTTTTCTCAATATTGTTGTATATTAAAAACCGCTTGAGATTTATCTGATTACATAATTAATATTGTATAATAAATTAGATATTAAATTTAAAAAATAGCAGGCACTTCTAAACTGCACTCATTCTCAAAAGGTAGAATCTACGGGTATAATTCAATGAAATAATGTTTAATGTTGAAACGGTATACATTTATAAAACATTGCAGAAAGAAAAAAAAAATGCTATAAAATATCAATTGGTCATTGCTGTGGCATTGGCTTGGTATGCCTGGCTCTAATGTTGGCATGTTCATACAGTATGAAGCATAGAGCTTTGACCAAAAATTTACTAAACAAATTACCGAAACACTCAGCAGCAAGTCTGTTGTCCTGTGTTTCAGTATTGCTAGAATTAGTAAAATTAAATTTATTTACAGGGTACAAAATAAAGTGCTCAGTAGGTCTTCAACTAAGATGGAGCGTATTAGGAGCAAGTCTCCATGCAAAGCATATTTCATGTCAATGTACACCAGATATGCTATCATAAAAGATGTGATATTCATTAGTTCAATTTGTATAAAATGTTTTTGTGTACAATAACATGCAGTGTCATTACTAAATACCGTATTCATGTTTGCAGAAAGTGGAAGTCCATCAGGGTGTACCAGTCGCTGATAACCAGGATCAGCAGTTACATGGTTTCTTTTTGTCTTTGGGCTCTACCTGTTTGGTAATTTCCTCTAGTGTGTTGTGTGAATGTCCATGTTCTGTAAGGCTTCCATTTTGTTCTGCAAGTTTGTTTGGGACACTTCATTGCATACACTGCTGCCTCAGTGTGAATAGCTGATGGTGGTGATGGTTCTTTCTCCTCTGCAAATAATTTAAGGGCTCTGCCAATGAGGGGAGCCTGGCCTGTGTCGACTAATGTCGACTCGCTAACGTGTGTCAGCTGGTGCTGACTCGGCTCAGTCCTTACCTGCTGTGGTGCCCAGTCACAACAGTAACCTCAAGGCGACAATCGCAACTTCTCGCGCCTGGGTAGGGCGCAAACCGCCAACCCCTCAGATGAGAGGCCGGCACGTTACCACTGTACTAGCCCAGAGGCTGACTGGAGTGATGGTGTGGGTTTGGCATTATAGTAGCTTTTGCACGTGGAAATTATCTTCTGAACCGAGCACAAGTGCTACTACGTGGGTGTGAAGCAGTCTGGAGGCTTTTGCCTTGCCCAGGTATTTGATCTGCTGATTCAATTATTAAAATACAGAAATGAAATGAATTACATGCAATCAAGAAAAATACATATATACAAAGTGAAAGCTTCCTGTAGGGGTGGGAAACCCCCTTAGATTCTCTCTCTCTCTCTCACACACACACACACACACACACACACACACACACACACACACACACACACACACACACACACACACACACACACACACACACACACGTGTAAGGATTGGAGGCCTTTCCCCCTTCTAAGCATTTAGCTTGCATAGAGAGGTTCTGGGGGATCTCTGTTTACCAGTAGGAGTGTCCTGGGCCACCAGGGTTACTTGTTTGGATGTGTATGTTTGTCTGTGTTGTATGCCATCCCCAGGTTCGTTTACTTTAAGTGTATGTGTATGATCAGTGGCTCTGAATGTTTGTTGTAGTGATTGGCGGTGATTCTGCTGCATATTCTGTCTTGTATAGTGTTGTTGTTTATCCAGTATAATGCTCTCTTCTGTATAAATTGCATCTCAAACTTTTTTGATTTAGAGATTGCAGTCAGTGGAATGGGTGTCTTTGAGTGTAGGTCTTACAGTGGTTTTACAGAATGAGTTTAGTGGGTGTTGTGCAGTATGAGAAGATTTTTTTTTTTTTTTTTTTTTTTTTTTTTTTTTTTTTTTTTTTTGAGAGCTGTGCTTGCTTGTTTCATTCAATGTTGTGCATGAGTGTGTATACCGTTTCTGTGGAAGTGTTTCCTGTGGTTGTGGATGGTAGGTCTGTGTTTATTGTAAGTGGAGGTGAGTTGTGTCTTGCCACTGTTATGACTGAATTTGTTTGTGTTGGTTTGTATTTTCCATTAGTTTTCGTGTTTATGGCTGTTTGTGTGGCTGCTTTCATAATGATTTGGAGGGGTGTGACCTGATTTGTGTGATGTCGTCTGCGAGTGTAATGTAGTTGCTGTGGGGTGCTGGGGGTGGTAAACTGTTTGGTGAGGAAATGCTGCCCTGTGGAACTCCACTTCTGAGGTGGATGGTAGGACCTAGGTAGGAACCAAGGTGAATGGAGGCTGTTCTGTTGTCTAGTAAGTGGCATAAGAGGCATGTGAAGTGTGGAGGCAGTTGTAGCTGTTATTTTGTGTTTGAGGCCATCATGCCTGACCTTATCAAAGGCCTTGGTAACGTCTTGGTTTGGTGCTTGTTTGAAAGACAAACTCCTCGTAAGCGAGGGCGATTGTGCTCCCAGTCCCTCTGTGTAGGCAAATGCCGTGTTGCCTAGTGATATGTATGTTGTATTCAAGGTGTTTTTAATCTTTATGATAATCCTGAGTGCATCTTAAAGAGGTATGTGACTGCCATCTCAGTGATAGTAAAGGGGTAATCTAGCAGATGCTAATTTGCAGGACAAGAAAAGGTGGCTGAAGGCATCAAAAAAGGGAGGGCTTTCTTCCTGCCTAATCATTGCCTACACGAAATTAAACTGAGTGGCAGTCAAAAGGTGGTCTGCAATACCAGTCCCTAGCAAAAGATGGCAACTCTGCACTGTAAGGCAGGCATGCTAAGGCCCCCCAGACTTTTACCTCCCTTCGGGAGGTAAAAGTCTGCCCATCTCCGAGCATGAGCCCAAAGGTGGGGTCCAGTTCATCAGAAGGTGCGCAGAGAGTTATCCTAATGCTGAACAAACTCGTAAAGGTAAGAATTGGCTATAGGGCACAAAGTTAATTATAAGCAATTTTATCGTGGCAGCAACAAAAGGTGAGCACAAACTTGCCAGGGTATCATGCAAGCTCCAAGGTTGAAATGCTGTGGGGGGTAGTCAAACCATCTCTTTAGCCATCAAAGGTCCTGAGAGCCCTGGCATCCGAGGTTCAAATCCCTTGGTTTTAAGATGGTCTGCAGTGAGCAGTGAATAGTGCTTCTGCGTTGCTCTCATTGTGGCAGATGATGAGGAAGCTATCATGGGCAGTTATAATCCTTAGTGTTTATACTTTGGTGTAGGAGGGCTTCCCTCTTTGAGGAAGATGATTGATTTTAATTTTGATCCTCATTAGGCATGAGGTAGGTGGAGGTGGTGTGAGCTATGCCACTGACCTAAGGGGTGTCAGGAATTGTTTTTTCTTTTCCTTCATCTTGTTTTATATTTCTTCGTCTTTTTCTTTTGTTTTATCTAAATTTTTTAAAGTGTTTGTAAGGAAATCCAAGGAAGTTAAAAGAAGTTAGTTTAGAGAAGTAGAGAAGTGAAGTTTTTACACGAGGGAGAGGGGAAAGCAGTTATTCTTGATTTCTATGGTTTACTGTGATGCTGGCAAACATTAGCTTAAATATAGTTAATATACTTATAAAGTAAATACCTCCTTTTAATTTTTTTATTAATATATATATATATTTAAAAAAATATTTTTACTTTACATTTTATGATTTTTTATTGATTTTAATATTTAAAATAATAAGTAGATTAATGGAACTAAGAGAAGGTGTAATTGCAATTTTTTGTTTTTATAGTTAAAAATAACTTTTTTTAATCAATTTTATGGTAACAAGAAACGAACAATTCATGGGCTTATTTTTTTTTTTTTTTTTTTTTTTATAGATTTCCCAATCAAGGATAGGGATGGGGTTGGCTATAAATAAGCTACCCATAAGTGGGGATGTATATCAAAAGGGGGGAGAAATGTCTACAGAATAATTAAAAATTGTCTTGGATGTTTGATAAGAAATTGAAGATTGTTCTCTAAGAAAAGCTAATAAAGGCCTGAGCTAAAGTTGTTGCAGAATTTGTCATTGAAGTCCCCTCCAAGATATAGTAGGTTACTTTCTGCAGTCTCTATAATTTCTCCAAGATCACTCACTGATGGATTCAGGTCTAGGAGGCCTGTAGATGTTATATATATATATATATCCATCAATTCACCCTGGACTTGAATAGTAACAGTGAGTGTTTCTATATTAGTTTTTATAGAAACTTTATGTCGGGTCTTGCAGCTTGCTATGCTGTTTTTCATAAGGGAGACAAGTCCTCTGTTGACGCCTTGATTGTAAGACTTGCAGAATATTTGGTAACCAGGAAATTTGATGTTCTGGCTCTTTGTAAAGAGTTTCTTGGAGGAAAACTATATCAATGCCTTCACTGTACAGAACATCTTTGAGAAGAGGAAGAGGAGTTTTAATGCTAGAGATGTTCCATTCTAGTATTTTAATTTGAATATTGCGATTCTAGATGATTATTCTTTGTACATGTACGGTAAGTGGTGTTAGGCAGAACAGTGGTTAATGTTGGCCATTCCTTTTGTATTTCCAATGTCAGGATACTTGGTTTCATTGAGTGAAGGAGTCTGTACTTGTGCAGTAGGAACTTGTTGAGCCCTCTTAATTCTCGTTAGTCTCTGTGGGCACTTTTGATTCCAAGCATGATGTTTTTTCTGACAATTAGGACTTTTAGGTTGTACTTCAGCTTTTTTTTAATTTTTTTCATGCATGCCTCTGTTTCATGCAGCTTGTTGGAACAAATGGCACATCGTACTGATGC
Organism: Penaeus chinensis; assembly: GCF_019202785.1. Classification (NCBI taxonomy): domain Eukaryota; kingdom Metazoa; phylum Arthropoda; class Malacostraca; order Decapoda; family Penaeidae; genus Penaeus; species Penaeus chinensis. The sequence continues at coordinate 21,698,958 of NC_061843.1, read as the reverse complement.
ACGGCACTGGCTTTGGTGGTGACCAAATCTTTGACATTGGAAACATCGGAGAGGTTGTTTAACATACTCACTCTCTTGTTAGGACTCTTCCCAGGTTCCGAGTTCAATATTTTCAGGCATAGAACCTTTGAGAGTTATCAGAATTGGTCTTGTTTCAAGTTTCGTTGTGCGGGATACACATCTCATATCAGTGACTACATATGGTAGTAGTAGTTGTTGTTGTTTAATGGCATCCAGTGGGAACTCTATGGAATAGCGTACCATAATAACTTTCCTTGTAATGTCCTCTGGATATAAGTATTTGAGGTTGATGTCATTCTTAGACCAGTGTGTGACAGTGGAGGCCAGATACTTGCTCATTTTTTGTAGTAAGTACAAATGAGCTATCAACAAACTGGTGTGTAATGTGTGTGTGTGTGTGTGTCTAATGTGTGTGTGTAATGTGTGTGTGTCTAATGTGTGTGTGTAATGTGTGTGTGTCTAATGTGTGTGTCATGTGTGTGTATAATGTGTGTGTGTGTAATGTGTGTGTGTAATGTGTGTGTGTAATGTGTGTGTGTCTAATGTGTGTGTGTAATGTGTGTGTGTAATGTGTGTGTGTGTGTGTGTGTGTGTGTAATGTGTGTTTGTGTGTGTGTGTGTGTGTGTGTGTGTGTGTGTGTGTGTGTGTGTGTGTGTGTGTGTGTGTGTGTGTGTGTAATGTGTGTGTGTGTTTGTGTGTGTGTGTGTGTGTAATGTGTGTGTGTGTGTGTGTGTGTGTGTGTGTGTGTGT
>NC_061843.1:21668186-21688186 GCF_019202785.1 Penaeus chinensis | reverse complement strand
AGCGGTTCTCACATTCATTTCACGTGTCAATCACTCAGAGTGAAAGTGGGGTCAGGTCACACAGCTGTCCCAAGCAGATGTGACTGAAATGTGTCACTCGGGAGGTCAGGTCAAGACGGGAAATGGGTAGTGAGAAAGAATAATGATAGGATGTTCATGAAAATAGTAAAATCATGTACGCGCTAAATTCGTTGCAATTGAAACAATATACTCTCTAATCACGAGAAAAAATAAACAAATACGTAATAAATGAACGATATTCCTGTTGTTTGAACCCATACCGTTGATCACACAGTAATGTGATCTGAGGTCAGCAGTGGAGAGCGTACCATTGCTGTCAATTAACACTTTAACCTAACAAAACCGGCGCGAGCGTAACTGCACTTACAGCTTAACACATTTATGGGGAAGATAAAAGCAAGGAAAAATGGCCCAAATATGTACTCACAACACGTTCTGAAGACTTTTGCGTGTATGGAAGCGATTTGGTTCGAGCGGTAACCAGGTTTCGGAGACTGTGAGTCCATTGTTGTGCGCCAAACTGACACAACGAATCACCCTGCCACCACTTATGTAAAGGGTCTTAATGAAGACCTTTAATAGTGATAAACAGGAGTGATAGCCAACGTTAGCACGGCTCACAACTAGGATTCGGACCAACACACACGGGATACACGCGGGGGTATAGGCTTAGTGAAAGGGACGCCCAGAGGCGGGCGCAGCCAGCCTGACCCGCAGCGGTCGGCAACACTCTCTGAAAGGACTGAGACTGACCTGGGCCATCCTGAGCCTTAAGTACTGGTGGGTGCGTGGGCCACGTTGGGGCGCCTGCGGTGAAGCCACGCGTATACTTGCTTCTGTACGCCACGTGGAAGCTATTTATACATACTTATAGTGTGTGTGTGTGTGTGTGTGTGTGTGTGTGTGTGTGTGTGTGTGTGTGTGTGTGTGTGTGTGTGTGTGTGTGTGTGTGTGTGTGTGTGATACTAGATGGGGATACAGCCTTTTGTGACTTAATTCTGATATTCAAGTATTATTAGAGAGAAGAAATTACGAGAAGCTATTTTGAATCAAGGCAATTGAAGGCGTAAAGAAACTAAAGGAGAAGGAGGATGGAGGAGAAGGAGGAGGAGCAGGAGAAGGAGTAGGAGAAGTCGGAGAGGAAGAAATAAAGAGAGAGAGAGAGAGAGAGAGAGAGAGAGAGAGAGAGAGAGAGAGGAAAAAAGAGGGAAAGAGAGAGAGAGAGAGGGAAAGAGAGCGAGAGAGAGAGGGAGAAGGAGAGGGAGAGAGAGAGAGGGAGAAGAAGAGACGAGGAGGAGAAGAGAGTGAGAGAGACCAGAGGAAGAAGGAGAGGGAGACAGGAAAGAGATGAGATGAGAGAGAGGGTGGGGGGGGGGTGAGAGAGAGAGAGATGAGGAAAGATGAGAGAGAGAGAAGATGAGGGAGATTATAGAGAGTGAGACTGAGACGAGAGAGAGAGAGGGGGGGAGAGGGAAAAAAGGATGAGAGAGGGGAGAGAGGGGAGAGAGAGGGAGGGGACGACGAGAGAGAGAGTGAGGAGATAGGAGAGAGAGATTATAGAGAGAGATGATTAGAGAGAGAGGAGGAGAGAGAGAGAGGAGAGAGAGAGTGGGAGAGACGAGAGAGAGAGAGGGGGGGAGAGAGAGAGTGAGAGATGGAGTTGGAGAGAGGAGAGAAGAGAGGAAGAGAAGATGCGACCGACTTCTGGATGATAGGAGGAGTAGGAGAGAGAGAGAGGGAAAAAATGAGGGATGGAAAGAGAGAGAGAGAGAGGAATAACAAAAAAGAGACTCGCGAGATAGCGAGATATTTAGAAGTAGAGGGATAGAGGAGCTGGCGAAGAAGAGGAGAGAGACATGAGGAAAGAATGAGCGTGGAGCGAGACGATATGAGGAGATGGAGACGAGGGGGGGAGAGAGAGAGAGAGAGGAAAAGAGAGGAGAGAGATAGAGTGAGAGAGAGATTGAATGAGAGACGAGAGAGAGATGGGTGGGAGATGATAAAAATCGATAGATTGTAGATGAGGAGAGAGATGGGAGGGAGGAGAGAGTAGAGATAGGTTGGGGAGAGATAGATAGATGGTGGGGTGTTTAGTTGCTAGAGAAGAGATGAGAGAAGAGACGAGAGAGATAGAGAGATAATAGATTATATCTATATCTCTAGAGATAGATATATAGAGATAGTTTTTGTATTGAGAGAGAGAGAGAGAAGTGGGGTGGGATATATTATATATTGACTATGAGGAGAGCAAGAGAGAGAACATTTCGACTTGGAGAGATGAATAGATATAGATATATGAGGATTATGCTATATATAGATATATTGGTTTGTTATATATTTTATATATATAACAAGAGATAGAGGGATATATAGAGGGGATAAGTGTGCTCGAGATAGAGAGCAGATAGATAGCTTGGGATGACTGATATGAGAGATATGATATAAGATGCTAGTGAAATGAGATAGTAATTTTATTATATATTTATATATATAGAGATTATAGATCTAGATATATAATAGCGTTTTGATATTTATATATCTTTCTTATGATAGTATAGACTATTATATGGTTGTATATTAAAACCTATATCTATTTATATATATGAGTACTATATAGATTATCATTTGAGTTTAGAGAGATATTCTATAATATCTCTGTTTATCTTGTATAGATATATTATATAGTGATTGATATTCTTGCTATATTAGAGATCTATTCTTCTATATTAGCTGATGAGATATAGTAGTAGATTTGTTATTATATCTTCTTATAGAGTGTATATATATATATATATATAGATGTAATTATGAGATATAGGAGATGATGAGATATGAGATCGAGATGATGATGAGGCAGATTTGACGATATAATGAGAGAGAGATGATACTAATGTCGATATCTATTTTGGTTATATATATTACAGAAAGAGTTGAGGTATATGAGATATGATCTATATCTATAGTTGTCTCGAGATAGAAATAGAGGATGGTTTGATATGCTCATCTTGTTTTATAGTACCTATTATACTAGTATTATTTTTTTTTTATATTTATCTCTAGAGATAGATATTAAGAGAATCTAGTCTATTATTCGAGCGGCTATGATACAATATATAGTTTTTTATATATAAATATATCTACCTCTAGATATAGAGGTAGATGATAGAGAATATAGTTAAAAGTGATGATTTATAAAAATATCACATATAATCACTCTATAATACATTGTTTTTTGTGTTAATTAATGAGATATATCGTTATATATTTTCTATGATAGAGAGATAGAGAGAGAGATAGAGATAGGGATTTATCTTTCTTCTTTTTAATCCTATATATCTTTATCAATTATGTATGATTATATCGAAAGAAAATAGTATAGATATATATCGATCTAAAAGACGATCGGAGTAGAGAGATAAAGAGGGGGGTAGTGATATATGAAATATAGAGAGTAGTGGGGTTGGGGATGAGATATGATGGCGGTGACAGATAGATATGATTGATCGGATGGCAGTGTGTAGTGTAGACGATATATTAAATATATCTATATAGATACCATAAAAAGCATGCCTAGAGAAGCGTAGAGAGATAAGAAGATATAGATGATAGTTATGCTCTGATTATATAGACTATATAATTTTTATAGAGATAGATATAGACATATATATCATATATATATATAATATCTATTCAAATATTTATCTATATATAGACGTTTTTAATTTAAATATATATATTTTTGTATTCATTTCTTCATTTTTTATATATATCTGTATCTATCATATTAATATATATATATTAGTTTCTTTTTTATTCTATTTCAATCTTTCTCATTTCCCCAATCTAATATACATCTCCATATATATTTCTAGTAGTTAGATAGTTATATATAGTTAAGAATAATATAAGATATATATAGTCTATATCTCTATCTCTAGAACTATAGAGATAGATATTTTTATCTCTAAATATTTATGAAACATAGATCGAGAGCCTAGGACTATATGATAGATTAGGTAGATATTCAAGAAAAGATATTAGTTATTACGTGATTAGAGATCTTGAGTTCTAGAGGTAGATATAGATATATATAGACGTGTTTTATAGAGAGTAGAGAGGATTATCTACGATATGATCTATATATCTATTATATTTAAAAAAGAGTGAGCGTATATGAGTGAAATTGTGTTTGATTTGATAATTTAACTCTACTCTATTTAAACCTTATATCTATTTATATCCTTATAATATATATATATATTACAGCTCTATAATCTATCCTACTTCGCTATATATATATTTTTTTGTTTATTATATGATAAAATATACTAGATATACATATTATATAATTTTGTTTTTTTCTATCTCTCTATCTCAATCTATATATATTATCTCTATTCCTTTATATAATCTCTATTTGGATTCTATCTATATTATCATATTATATCAATTAAAAATATCTCTATATATTCTTTTTTATTCCTCTATATCTCTATCACTATCTATCTATATCTATTAAGATATTGATTATATATTTATAGCTTCTGTTTATTTTTATTTCATGTTAAATTTCTAAATATATCTCTATTATAATATTACGAATTTAGATATATTTATGCTATTTTTATCTTATATCTATCTAGTATATAACTATTTTTTTTTATTATATCTATCTACTCTATTCAACAATCTCTTCACTATACCATAATATTTCTCTGTTTTTGTTTATATAGATATATAGTATAGAAAATATCTAATATATATATCTATACTCATTTATTGATAGATATATGGCTATATAGATGAGGATAAGGAGAGAAGGATCTAACTAGAGAGACTATAATGGGTTGTAGGTTACCGTCAGATAGAGATGGAGAAAGATTATGAGATAGGAGTATATATATTGATGATAGATATAAGTATACTGTTCTATCGATATGATAGATTTTGGGTTAGTCAGGTATACTATTATGATATAGAGAGTTGATTGTATGCGATAGATAGATATGGTGATATACTATATCGAGAGACAGCAGAGAGAGATGATGAGAGAGAGGATGATAGAAATATTGATAGAAGTATGAAAGTGATGTCTGATAGAGATGGTAATAGGTGATATAAATATCTATATTTATAGATAAATCGAATATAGATAGAGATAGCGATAGAGAGAGAGAATAAACTCTATCGATATAGAGAGAGAGTAGAGACAAAGAGAGGAGTGGGTAGGTGAAAGAGTTATAGTGTTTGTTTATTCAAAGTATATGAGATAGGAGGAGATATCGTAGATATCGAATGAAGTTTAGAGAGAGGGATCGAGTAGAGATAAAGTAGGGGGAACGAGAGAGAGATGAGAGGGTGGTGGAGAAGAAAAAAGGAGAGAGAGGAGGGATCTGTTGCGCTAAAATCTCTGATAGTTAGAGGGGGGACGAGAGAGAGAGAAAAAATATATCGATAGTATTGTTGTGGGTTTGTATGGGGAAGAGTAGGATGATTGATAAGTATATTGAGGGGTGGTTTGATATGACATATATATCTAGGGAGAATTAGAGGTATAAAGTAAATTAAGTGAGAGAGACAAGAAAAATGAGAATAGAGACTAGAATTAAAGATGAGCGATAGTGAGTAATAGATAATTGTATTTATTGTGATTGATCCGTAGATATATATATAACGATATATAGATAGAGAATTGATTGATATCTAGACGAGAAATATATAGATATTAAGTGGAAGTGTAGTATAGATGAGAGAAGAGAGAAAGATGATATTCTAGCTAGACGGGGAGAGAGTGTAGTGACATATATATAGATACAGTGAGAGAGACAGAGTAGAGAGTACATTGATCGAGGACAGAAGGAGATTGTGAAGAGTGGGGAGGGGGAGAGTAGAGAGAGGTGGAGAAGAGGAGAGTCTGAGGGATTAGGAAGAGAAGAGATTGAAGGGAAGAGGATGGCGAGAGAGCTAGGAGAGAGATAAGAACGAGCGAGGAGTAGAGAATGTGTGGAGAGAGGGAAGAGAGGTGCTGGATGGTCGAGAGATTAGAGAGTATCGGAGAGAGATCGAGAGAGAGGACGTTTGAGCTATGGAGAGAGAGAAGAGAAGGAGTTGAGATGAGAGATTATCGCTCGGAGATTGATAGAGATCTATCTATTGTATGACTAGTCCTTTATATATGTCTAGTTTTCTATATTATTTATATGTCTTCTTTTTATACTCATTCGAGATGAAGAGAAGATATTTTATTTGCTATATAGATGATAGTAAAGCTATCCTCTACAACGAAATATATATGATATATAAACGTGCATTTATTTATATCGATTGATTAAAGATATATTCATTTCTATATATCCTATATATATATAATATATATATTAATCGCTATAGAGATGAATGATATATATTATATAGTGTGTATATTATAGTGTATTATCCATGATGCAATACATCTCTATAGCTAGTATATTTATACATCTATTAGTAACTATATAGATAGATATATCTCTATTACTATAAGAGTTTTTTGATATTAACAGATATCTAAATATTTATATTTGATATGGATACTTATAATTATATTTATATATAACTAACTATATTCACTAGTATATATCTTCATGGTTTTATAATCAAATCATATATATAGATATTTATTATATACGATAGATATTATCTATCTATCTCATCACTACATATCTATAGCTCGTTTATTTTTTATTTCATATATCTATATTTCTAATGATTCTATTTTTTTTTTTTATTTTACTATTATTGTATATATTATATTATCTATATAAAGTAAAATCAACATTCTATATCTATATTCCCTATATCCTCTATCAACATAATAACCATCTCTATATTTCTCTCTATACTTATATTTATTTATATCTGTTCTTTTTTGTAATGTATGTATTGTTGATATTGATATATTTATTTTTTTATTTATATATAAGTATATAAACTAATGTAGAGATATATTTATATCTATCTTCAATATACTATATCTATACCTACATAATTATGATATCTAATTGATAATAGATATATATATCAATGATATACGATATACAGCTATATATCTTAAATCCATCTACATATATATATTTATCTATAGATATAGTGATATATTATAACTATATAAGCTCTATCTCTTATAGCTCCATATATGAGCTTATACATAGATTATTGATATTATAAATTAGTATGGTATTTATTTTTAATATAGATACTTGTTTTATTGATATTATATCTTTCTCACTTATATTTCTCTTCATTATATCAAATACATTTACATATATCTATCGATAAATGATTTAATATATATATTTTTTAGATATATTAATCTATCTCTATATTTAGTTAATTCTTCAGATTATATAGATATATCAATTATAATATAGATATCTAGCTATGATATATAGACTATATATTGAGATATCTATTTTTATTTAGCAGATACATAGCAATAGATTACATTGTACTCTATAGAGCCCGTTATATATATAGATGATACTATTTAGATCTCTATATTCTACGATCTCTTCTCTGTCTTTTTCGTTTTTTCTTAATCTTAGAGAGTTATTGAAATATATATTAAATAGATTACATATCTATATGTTTTTTGTTTTTTTATAATAGGAAATAGAGGTAGTAATTATAGTGTATTTGACAACAATATTCGATATATTACTTATACATATATATAAATCGATTTGACTTATATATAGAGATATTGTTGGGCTTTAAATATATAGGGTTTGTGCGTCATTTATTTATTTATATCGGTGATCAATAATATTTAGTATTTATATAATATCTATATCTATAATTGCTATATAATTGTTGTATCTTATAGTTATCTGTAAATTGAGATTCTTTATTTATATATACATCTTATACATAGAATATATATTATCATGAAAATATATACCTATATATAGAGATATATTTATATTATCTATCTATATATTATATATATATACATCTACTTCAAGTTAATATATCCCTATATCTTGATCACCCTCACATTCTCTATATCTATATTATAGTATCCAACATTTATATCTATATATATTTATTGTTATATTATTATACTTTATATAGATCTATCTCTATATATCTATTTATATAGAGAAAGACATCTTGATAAATATATACATGATCTATAGACATATATCTATATTTTGTTCTTTAATCTTTAATATTGTGGTTAGTCATTATCGAATTTATAGTAAGATGCTATAGAGATATGAGAGGGAGGTTGGAGAGAGAGAGAGAGAACGATGTATATCGATAAGACTATTCTATACTGAAGACGTCGATGTTGAGATCTGTACGAGAGAGATGGATAGATAGAGAGAGAGATAGAGAAAGTAGGAGATATAGAGAGAAGAGCGATGAGATGCGATATTAAAGAGGAGAGAGCGCGAGGGGGTGGGGGATGCTGGGAGAGATAGAAATAGCGAGGGAGGAGAGAGATGAGAGATGCGTGAGTAAGAGTATGACGAGAGCGACTTGAGAGATTGGAGATAGAGCTGATGCGATAAGGTATTTAAAAATAAGATGAGAGAGAGATCGACAGACAGATAGAATCACGAGAGAAGTGAGACGTGAGAAAGAGAGAGAACAAAGTGAGAGATGAGAGAAGGTGGGAGGGGAGAATCGAGATACTGGGTGAGGCAGGAGGGAGGGATGTAGAGAGAGGAGAGAGAGAGATTAGATTGTAGAGATAGAGCGAGATATGTAGGTGGGTGTTATTATGATGAGAGTGTAGATTTGAAATACTATATACATATCTGAGTTTCTTAGAGAGATAGAGATAAAATATGATAGTATCAGATATATATATCTTTAATCTTAAAGCTCAGATCATATATGAGAATATATTTTATATATAGAGATAGAGTTAGTAGAGGATGCGCAAAACATAAAGAGTAGTCGATATTACATGATAGCCTTGACTATAAGAATAACATGAAGAGATTGAGTGAGTGATTGATTAGTGTGGTGAGTGCTCTTGAGTTAGTGAGTGAGTGGGCTTGAGTGAGATTGATTTTAGAGATAGATATATAGAGTAGAATACATAGTATAGATAGATCTAAAGAATATGTATGGAGGTTAATATAGAGAGAGACAGAGTTGCTGAGAAGTGAGAAGGAGCGGAAGCGAGTAATGTAAGAAGAGAGAGAGAATTTGACTTTACTAAGTAGATTGAGTGTACGTTAGGTTAAATGATTTACTTTAATGAGTTTAGTTATATCGTTATATGAGAAGATGTAGAGCATATATAGAGAATGATATAGAAGTAGAGACGATAGAGAAATCGAGAGATGAAATATGATATTGAGTGAGTGGTCAGATAGTAGATAGAGAGATCTTAGCTGTTATAAGAAGTTAGATTATAAGGTAAATTGAGATGAAAAATACATATAGATATATTTATATTTTAGTGATGTTCTTTACTTTGTAGAGATATACCTTATATAGATCATATATCAATACTATCTATATTAATTGATTTAATACATATTTATTTTCTTGTATTTATTATTATCTGTATTATAGATATAATATACATAGATTAAATATATATCAAGAGATAGAGAATCTATATATTAGATATATATAGACTGGTTTTTTTAGTTAATTGCTCTCTTAATGTTACATCTTATAATTATATAATACTATCAAGTATATACCTATGATAGATATGATATAAAGATTTTGGTGTATTTTATTGTAAGATTCCTATGCGGTTATTCATTATATTTTCTTTCCAACTATAGAATATTTATACCTAGTATACTTAGAAATATATATACAAGCGTTATAATATCTATATGATATGTGTTTATTTCAAAATACAATAGTTTTATTTTTCTTCATTATTTAGTTGTATCTCTAGTAGTAAATATAATATTATATATATATAGTTTTTATATCAATATTATCTTTACAATGTCTATTATAGTTTCTTTAAAGATTATATCCATCTAGATATATATCCTATATCTCTCCATCTATCTCCATCTATTCCCAATATATCTATCTTAACTTATCTCTATATTATCATCTATTTCTATGTATATACTTCTATATCCCTATTCTTAAAACTATATATACTATCTATATATATATAAATATATTATATCACCTCCCTCTCTCTATATATTATCTATCATTATATATATATATCTATCTCTCTATATCTCTCCACTCTATATACCCTATCTCTCTATCTTTATTTACATTTACATATATATATATCTTTTTTATTCTTTAGCTATTTCTATTTAATTTTAGATTATCTCTTTATTAATAATATATATCTCTATTTATCTATAAATCTTCTATTTATATATATAAGTATCATATTTCTCATATCTATATACCCTTATATCTATCTATATATATATCTATTATATCTCAATCTCTCTATCCCAACATCTCTTCTCATATATCTACTAATTATATATTACCTCTACTATATATATATAGTATTTTGTTTTTTTATCTTTTCATCTCTCTATCTACACTAACTTATCTATAAAAAAATATATTATATATATCTACCTATATAATATATATATATATATTTTTTTTGTTTTTTTTTTAATATAAATATATTAGTACTTATCTTTCTATACAACCATATATATATCTTATACATAGATATAAAATATTTGATTTTAATAGTATATAAATAGTATAAATATATATATAATCATTTTTGATTTTAATATCTATATTCTGTTTTGCATTTATTGTATTTCTTAATTGCTATCTATCTATATTATATATATAGATAGTTATCTATTATATTTCTATATATACTATATTATCCATAGATATAGATCTAGATTTATTTAGATATCAATATATACCTATATATATATATCATCTCACTTAACATCTATTCTCTTTCTATTCTATCTATATATCCATCTCTCCCTACTATATCCCTATCATATATTACATATACATATTCTATATATATCTATCTTTATATATCACTAATCAATATAAATATACTTATTTATTTACTTTATAGATATATAATTATTATATATATATAATTATATTTCTCTCATTACGTATCTCTTTATATATATTCCGATTTCTCTCACTCTCTATCTATCTCTCTCTTTTATTTCTCTAGTATATCTTTATAATCTCTCTCTATCTCTCATCTCTATCTCTCTAATTTCAAAAAAACCATTATTTCTCGTTAATATACTATATCTATATCTATTTTTTGTACTTCCTTTAACTATCTATATATCTACTTACTTCTACCTCTATTCATCATCTATCTCTTTTTCTCTCTCACTATATCTATATATATTTTACTATCTTTATCTATAGATCTATATTTTTTTTTTTTCATTCCCTTTCTCTCTTCTAATAATACCCTTCTATTCTTTATCTCTATATCTATATCTCCTATATATCTATAATATGATTTTTTTTAGTTCATTTATCTATATATACACTATATATCTATCTCTTATTCTAACTCCTCTTTCTAATCTCTCTCTCCTATATATATTCCTATAAATCCTCCATCTTATTATATATCTATAATCTCTCTCCTATAACTATCTCAATCTTAATATCTATATCGATATATATTTTTATTTTCATCTACCTTATATTTTTCCTCATTCTAATTTACTATCCCCATTATCTCTCTCTTATATTATCAATATATAATATAATCTATCCATAATCTCTTTCTATTCTCTATCTATTCCATCATCTCTACCTATCTATTATCATATATATAAATATATATATATCTATCCTTGATTTTCTTTACATCTCTCTCTTTTTCTTCTTCCCTTTTATTTATAATTATTTTATTCTATATATCTATAAATAATTATCTATCTATCTTTTTTATCTTCTATTTATATATAACTCTTATATATATATCTCTATATATATCTTTATATATTAAATCTCATAACATCTATCCTATATATATTTATCTTCTATTATATTCTATTTAATATCTAAATAAATATAAAAATATATATCTCTCATATATCTCTTCTCATCTATTTCTCTAATCAATCAACTCTCTTTATCTATTTATATATTTACTTCTTATAATTTATATCTATATCTCTCTAACATATCTCTACATATCTATCTATATTTTTTTACTGTTACTTTCCTCTATTTTTTCTTCATTTTATACTCTTCTCATATTATTCTCTACTCTCTATATCATTTCTATTCTATATATATATCATATATATTTTACTATCAATATCTATTTATATCTATATTCCCAATATATATAAATTATAATATAATTCATCTATCTCTCTCTCTCTCTCTCTCTTCTTATCTTCATATAACTCTATATATCTTTATTTCTCTTCTCTCTTCCCTTCATCTCATATAACTAATCTATCTATCTAATCTATGTTATTATTTCATTCCTGTAATATCTATATCTCCCCTCTAATCTCATATATCCAAACCAACATCTAATTATATATATATACTATATCTCTATCTCTCTATTTCTTTTTTTATTTTCCTATCACTCTATTCTCTCATTCCTCTTTCTATCCACCCCTACTTCTCTCTATTCCCTATATATCACTATCTATATATCTCTATACATCTCTAAATCTATATACTCATATACTTTTTTTATTTCACTATATATTCTTATTTTCTTTCATTTATTTCTTAATTTATATTATATATATCTATTCATCTATATATCTTCTATATATTATTTTTTTTTTATATTTCTTTATATAGCACTATATCTACATATATATATAGATTCTTATACTATTATTATATATATATTTATCTCTCCATCTCTCCTATCTTATCTCTCTATCTATTATTCATCTCTCTCTATTTTCTCTCTATCATCTCTCACTCTACTCTCACACATCTTCTCTATCCCTCTCCCCTACTTTCTTCTCTCTCTTTCTATCACCCTCCTCAAACTCTACCAATATATATATTCTATATTTCTTTCTACATATATACTCTATATTATATATATCTATCTCTCTATTTCTTTCCTCTTTCTATCTCTCCTCTTCTCTATCTTCTCTCTATTTCTTTCTTCTTTTATATACTCTCTCATATCTCTCTCTCTTTCTATCTACTTTCTCTCTTCTATATATCTCCTCCCTTTTTTTTTATTCCTTTATTCCTCTCCTCACCTCATCTCTATCTATTCATCTTCCCTCTCTACTATCTCTATCTTTTTTCTCTCTCACTAAATCTATATATATTATATATCTCTTTTCTCTATCTATATTTTTTTTTTTTTTTTATTCATTTCTCTCTCTCTCTCTCTACCTCTCTCTATCTCTCACCTATTATATATCTCTATCTATATCTATTATTATTATTTTTTTTTTTTCCTTCCCTTTCATCTCTCTATCCATCTATATATCTCTATAAATCTAATTCTTATCCTCTCTCTCCCTCTCTCTATTCCTCTAACTCATTTCACTATATTTCTACTCTCTCTTATCCCCTATCACTCTCTCCCTATACTCTATATACATAATTCTGTTCTATTTTACAATATAATTATCTTTCTCACTCTCTTTAATACAAACCTCTCTATCTTTCTATAAATTTATATTATATCTTCTCATATATACCATCTCTATAAATATCTATCATTTCATATACTATATCTTTTCTTATCATTTTTAGTAACTCATCTATTGTTTTATTCATTTATTTCTTTATTTATTATCTATACTATTCTCTAAATATATCTCTATCTATTTTTTTTTATCTTATATTATCTATCCCTATCTCCCTTATATTCTCACTTATCTCTATATTTCTCTCTCCCTCTTCTCCCTCTATCCCTCTCTAACTCTCTCTCCTCCTATCTTATCTTTTATCTTCTATCCTATCTCTCCCCCTCTCTCTCTCTCCCTCCATCTTATCTCTCTCTTTCTCTAACCTCCATCTCCTATATATATATATATCTATCTATTTTCTATTCTATATTATATATATCTATATCTCTATTATGCGTATATTATCTTTCTATCTATATATCTATATATTATCTATATACTAATATTCTTTATATATCTCCTCTCTCTTATTTTTTTCTTCCATTCTATAATTAAAACGCTATCCCTATCTATCTATCATTCTGCACTTTTATCTATCAATCACTCTATTCTATCTTATATCTATAGCTCTATATTTCTACATTATTCTTTTTTTTATTCAAGTATATAAATATTCTATATATTTTTCTATATCTTATCTTATTTTTTTTTTCATTTTAACTATATCATCTCTTCTTATATTATATATTCTATAATATATTTATAATATCTCTATATCACTTATCTATATCCTCTAAATAACTTTCCTCACATCTTTTATCTATATATAGAGTCTATAATACTCTATACTATTCTCTCTACAAATAATCTAGATATCTATCTAATATCTCATTCTATCTTTTTTTCTTATTTCCTATCTCTCTTTCTCATTTCTTTCTTTCATCTACTATCTCTTCATCCCTACCCTCCATCCTATCTCTCTCTCTATCTCTATATCTTTCTTTACATCATAATATCTCTTATCTCTACTCACTTTATTCTATCTATATCTACATCTTATCTACATATATCATTATCTCTCTCTCTCTCTCTCCTCACTCTCTATTACTTTATATATCTCTCTCTTATATCTAATTTTCTACTATATCACTCTATTTATTCTTTTACTCTCTATCTTCTTTTCTTCATTTCTTTATATCTCTATCTCATACTACCTCCTCCCTACTCTCTAACTTTCTCTCATTCTATATTTTTTTTTCTCTTTTTTTATTACACTCTTATACTTTCTTTCTCTTTACTTTTCTATCTCTCTCTACTATATCTCTCTCTTTTCTTATCTTTCCCTCTATCTCTACTCTCCATCCCATACTTCTCTCTCGAATTATCTATCTATATATATATCCTTATATATCTATCATCTTATCTAATCTCTCTATTATATCTCTATTCTCTCTCTCACCTACACTCTTCTATCAATATTTCCTCTCTATCTCTCTCTATCCCTATCTCTCTCTCAATCTCTATATATTCTCTCTACCTACTCTCTATACATAATACTCTCTCTCCCTACACTCTCCTATATTATATATCTCTCTAATCTATATCACCTTAAATCTCTCATCTCTCCTCCCCCTATCTCTATCTCATAAATTATCTCTATCTATATCTATATCTCTCCGCCCTCTTATACCTCTCTCTCCTTATCTTCTTTCACCACACACTATCTCTCTATTTTTTCTTTTCTTCATTCTCATTTCTCTTTCTCTCTCACTCCCTTACCTCTCTATATTATATCAATCTATCTATATATATATTTATTATCAATATATCTCTATCTAATCTAACTTTATATCCATCTACCCTCTATCATCCTCTTATCTATCTCATAGCTTCTCTTTATCTATCTCATTTTATATATATAATCTTTATATCTACATATCACTATATTAAATTTCATCATATATATAGATATATATATCTATTTTTTTTTTCAATATCACTATTCATTCTTTCCTCTATCCCTCCTATCTCACTCTCTACCTCTATATATATATTTTTTTTTTTTTATCCTCTCCCTCTCTTTATCTTCTTCTTTACTCATTCCCCCATCTATATAATTCTATCTCTCATAAATTCCTAATCTCATTTTTTTAATATTCTATTTATATTTAAATTCTATTCTCTTTCTCTATATCTATATAACCTCTATATCTCTATTCTCTATCTACCTATCTCTCCCTATCTATCTCTCTATCTAACTATCTCTCTATCTATCTCTCTCTCTCCTCTATACATCTAATTTAATATCTCCATTCTAAATCTATATCCCTATCCCTTCTACTATCACTATTTCTCACACACACTTACCCATAATCATATCTCTATCTAATCTTATATTCTCTCTCTCTATATATATATATATAAACTAATCCTATCTCTATCCCTCTATACCATCTATCTATATGACCAATATATCTTTTTTTTTTTTACTCTATATATATTTCTTATTCCTTTCTATCTTTCTTTCCTCTCTCTCTATCTTTCATATTACTTTCACTATCTCGTATATCTCACGCTCTATCTCTCTATAACTCTATATTCTCTCTCACCACATTATCTATCTCTATCTCTTTCATACTATATCATACCTCCTCTCTATCTCTTCTATATCTCTTTATTTTTCTTCCCTTTCTCTCTCTCCCTATTTCTCTATCTCTATATCTTCTCTCTCCCCCTCTTCATCTCCTATCTCCCTCCATCTCATGTCACTATCTCTCTATCTCCTTACTCAATATCTCTCACATCAATATATATATCCTCTCATTTTTAATTATTACAATATTACTCTCTTTTTTTTATGCATTTAATTTCTTTATTTCTCTATCTCCTCTATCCTCTTAATCTCTCTCTCTCTTTTTTTTTATATTCTCTTTCTATATCACCTCTATCTCCTCTCTCTCTCTATCTATATATCGCTCTACTCTCTCTCTACTATTCTCTATATCCCACAACTATTACAACACCGAATACACTATTTCAACATTATATAATATATATATATCACTATATTTATATATAATTCTATACCCTTATATCTATCTTTACTATAATCCACATCTCCATTACTCTATCTATATCTCCATATATATATTTATTATTCACCCTCATCATATATATATATCTCTATAATATCTTTATATATATCTATTATCTATCTATCTATAGATTCTATCTTTATATCTATATATATCTACATATATATCTATCTCACTCCATATATCCTTTTCTTTCTTTTTAATCTCTCTCTATCTATTTCTATTTCTCTTTCTCCTTATACTCTCTTCCTCTATTCCCTTCCTCCTCTAATCTCTTCTCTATCTATCTATCTTGCTATCTTTATTATATAATATATATCTATCTATAGTTATAATCACTATCTCTATATCCCATCTCTCATATATCTTCCATCTCCTCTATATCTTCTATATCCATACTCCTATCTACCTCTATCCTCTATCCATATCTATCATAGTCTCTAAATATATCTCTTTCATATATATCTACATATATCTCCCTTTCGCTATAAATCTCTCTATATCCATCACTACATCTCTTAAATATTTCTATAACACTCCCAATCTATATCTTCCTCTATCTATATATATACGATACTATATCTCTATCTTATCCCTCTTCTCCATATACATCTCTACCTTTATTTTTTTTTCTTTCCCTCTCTCTTTTTTTTTATTCATTTAATCTCTTTCTCTTCATCTCTCTCTCTTTATCTTTCTCTTACCTATATCTATCTACGTCTTTATATTCTTTATATATATATTATCTCTCTCACTCTATATCTCTATATCTATATTCTATAAACTATCTCTCTTCAATCTCTCATATATCTATTTACTCTATCTATCTCTCACTATCTCTCTCTATCTCTCTTTTTTTACTCCCTTTTATATATACTATATATCTATATACTTAACTATTTATCTTCTCTATCTTCTCTCTCTCTATTCATATCACCCCATCATATTATCTTATCTCACCTCCCTTCTCCTATCTCTTCTATCTTCTCCCTATCTCTCCCTCACTATATCTATCTCATTCTTTTCTTTCACTCTCTATATTTTTTTCTTCCTTTCTTTCTTTCTATTTCTTTATCTCTCTCTCTCTCTCTCTATCAATTCTCTATATATCTTTTTTTTTATTCTATTTATATCATCTCTATCCCTATATACTATCTCTCTATCTCTCTCTCTCCCTCTCTCTCCCTTTCTCTCTCCCTCTATCTCTATCCCATTCCCTCTCTCTTATAATATATCTACAAAATCCACACCTATATATCTCTATATCATATCTCTATAATTAATACATAACAATACTCTCTATCATCTATCTCTCTTTCACATATCTATCCATCTCATCTCTTCTCTCCCTCTCTCCCTCTCAATCTATCTCCCCCCTCTCTATTTTTTTTTTTCCTCTCTCTCTCTTTTTTCTTCCCATTTATTTATTTCTATTAACTCTCTATATATTTATCTTTATATCCTATATAACTATATCAATATATATATCATATAATCTCTCTCTTATCTCTAACTCTCTCTCTACTATCAACAAATATCTATCTCTCTCTATATATATTATTTCTATCTCATAACCCTCTATTATCTATATCTTATTTTTTTTATTCTTTCTCTATATCAATATTTATCTATTATAATCTCTATCATTAATATAAAAACAATCTATATAATATATCTACATCCTATATATACATTTCTCTTTCTACTTATAAATATATATCCATCACACTATCTTCTCAGAGAGAGAGAGAGGGGAGAGAAAGAGAAAAAGAGAGAGAGAAAAGAAAAGGGGAGAGAGGGGAGAGAAAGATAAAGGAAAAAGGGGTGAGTGATGTGAGTGAGTGCGTGTGTGAGTGCGTGATTGAGTGAGTGAGTGAGTGAGAGAGAGAGAGAGGAAGAAGAGAGGAGAGGAGAAGAAAGAGAGAGGGAGGGAGGGGAAGAGGAGATGAGAGAGGGAGAGGGAGAGGGAGAAGGAGAAGGAGAGGAAAACGAGAAAGGAAGAGAGAGAGAGAGTGAGTGAGTGAAGTGAGTGAGTGAGTGAGAGAGAGAGAGAGACGAGAGAGAAGAGAGACAGAGAGAGAGGAGAGAGGGGACAGAGAGAGAGAGACAGAGAGAAATGAGAGACAGAGAGAGAGGAGAGAGGTTAGAGAGAGAGTGAGAGAGGAGAGACAGAGAGAGAAGGGATGAGAGAAAGAGAGAGAGAGACAGAGACAGAGAGAGATAGAGGGAGAGATAAAGAAAAAGAGAGAGAAGGAGAGAGAGGAGTGAGTGAGTGACGTGAGTGGGTGAGGAGGAGAAAAGAGAGACAGAGTCAGAGAGGACAGGGAGGGGGGGGGGGAGGAATGAGAGAGAGAGTGGGGGGAGGCAGTGAGAGAGGGAGAGGAAGAGAGAGAGAGAGAGGGAGAGGAAGGAGAGAGAGAGAGGGGAGAGGGGGGAGAGAGGAGAGAGAGGACGGAGAGAAGAGAGAGAGAGAGATGAGAGAGAGAGATAGAGAGAGAGATAGAGAGAGAGAGAGATAGAGAGAGAGATGTGAGAGAGAGGAAAGAGTGAGAGAGAAGAGGAGGGGGAGAGCAGGGGGAGAGAGGAGAGAGAGAGAGAGAATGATGAGATAGAGAGAGAGAGAGAGAGGAGTGATAAAAGAGAGAGAGGAGAGACAGGACAGGAGAGAAGAGAGAGAGTGAGACGGAGGAAGGAGAGAGAAAGAAAGTGAAGAGAGAGAGAAGGGGGGAGGGAAAGAGAGAGAGGGAGGGGGGGAGTCAGGAGGGAGGGGAGAAGAGAGGGAGAGATGAGGAGAGAAGAGAGAGAGAGAGAGAGGAGAGAGAGGGGGGGGGAGGATGGGAGGGGGGGTGAAAGAGAGAGGCAGAGAGGTGAGAGATGAGAGAGAGAGAGAAGAGAGGAGAGGAAGAAAGAGAGTTAGAGAGAGTGAGAGACAGAGAAGCGAGAGGGAGAGGAGAAGAGAAGGGAAGAGAAAGAGAAAGAGAGAGAGAAGAGGAGAGACAGAGAGAGAGGGAGGATAAGAGAAAGATGGAGAGTGAGTGGTGAGTGAGTGAGTTGTGAGTGGTTGCAGTGAGTGAGGCGGTGAGTGGAGTGAGGAGTAGATTTATGTGAGTGAGAGAGAGGAGAGATGAGAGAGAGATAGAAAGAGGAGATGGGAGGTGAGGGGAAGAAGAGAGAGAGAGGGAGAGTGGAGAGGGAGAAGGAGGGGAAAGAGGAAAGGAAAAAACAGAGAGAGAGAGTGAGGTGAGTGAGGTGAGTTAGTGAGTGATGAGTGAGAGAGAGAGAGAGAGGACAGAGAGAG